>NW_021849616.1:962628-963257 GCF_003651465.1 Formica exsecta | reverse complement strand
TTTTTTTTTTTTTTTGTTAAAAACAGAAGGAGCAGTAGATTTTGTAGTAAGCTGCTTTTAAAAGCCATTATTTCAAATCTTGGTATCATCTTAACTCCTTATAATATAAATGATAGAAAATCCTCCGAATCCGAGGATTCTAAGTGACGCACAATTCTAAAAATTCCCGTCCATAAATGGTTAAAGCTCCTACGACATTTATTGCACAGTCCGTAACAAAGTGCCGAATTTAAGGATTTCGCGGAATACAGTTTGAAAAGCATTCTGTTGTGCAAAGTTAGAAACATTTCACCCTCTTTTACGTAACGCGCGACGGTCATTGACGACGCATCGCGCGAAAATGGAGTCAAATGCTCACGATGACTCCCCAAGGTTTTCATTTACTACCATTTATTACGCTAAACGACGTAATTAGTACTCGATCCTCATGAGACTGCTTTAATTGGGAAGTCGAGCGATCGATATCGACGGACGAAACAAGAGGGACGTTTCGGCACGGCAACAAATTATATTTTTTTACCGTACGAGTAAACTGGATAGCTCCACGACTATTTCCACACGGATCTAGCGAGATTCGTACGTTATACTTTTTTTCCGTTGACTAGACTTAACAGGAATGATATAGCGTC
>NW_021849616.1:952545-953671 GCF_003651465.1 Formica exsecta | reverse complement strand
TTTTGTTAAAAACAGAAGGAGCAGTAGATTTTGTAGTAAGCTGCTTTTAAAAGCCATTATTTCAAATCTTGGTATCATCTTAACTCCTTATAATATAAATGATAGAAAATCCTCCGAATCCGAGGATTCTAAGTGACGCACAATTCTAAAAATTCCCGTCCATAAATGGTTAAAGCTCCTACGACATTTATTGCACAGTCCGTAACAAAGTGCCGAATTTAAGGATTTCGCGGAATACAGTTTGAAAAGCATTCTGTTGTGCAAAGTTAGAAACATTTCACCCTCTTTTACGTAACGCGCGACGGTCATTGACGACGCATCGCGCGAAAATGGAGTCAAATGCTCACGATGACTCCCCAAGGTTCTACCATTTTACCATTTATTACGCTAAACGACGTAATTAGTACTCGATCCTCATGAGACTGCTTTAATTGGGAAGTCGAGCGATCGATACGAAACAAGAAAACAAGAGGGACGTTTCGCGTCGTGTACAAGAAAACTAGATTGATTCGTGTATGAGTGTATGATATATGGCTGACTATGATGAGCTGTATCTACTACATCTTTATAGCGCAGAGCTTTCCAAGTGATGTGGCGCGATAGATATACACGTGTACAAGAAAACTAGATTGATTATGATGGACGTGTATGATATATGGCTGACTATGATGAGCTGTATCTACTACATCTTTATAGCGCAGAGCTTTCCAAGTGATGTGGCGCGAATAGATTATAGATATACTGCGATATACTGATGCTCCTAAGCTTTTCAAAGCTGTGAAAAATTTTTTACCTTTTTTCTTTTATTATAATTGCCTGTATCTATGAAGAAGAAGAATGTAAGTTCGATTTAGATATTATCATTATTTGTTACTTTAATAGTAAATTTTTTTTTATTTTCTTAAGAATCATATTTAACAAGATATGTTATAGTAGTATAGGGACAGCCTGATACCGTAATTCCCCAATGGCTCGTAACCTATCTTGAAACAGTAGCTTCTAAGCTAATGACCATAGTTTGATCTAATCGATAAGAGCTTTGAATCGCTTTTGGGCTACTCTTTAAATTTTTAATGATATCTTTAAATCTTTTTAATTATTATTCTTATTTATATCGTAGTATTTT
>NW_021849616.1:920618-952529 GCF_003651465.1 Formica exsecta | reverse complement strand
AACATTTATTTTTTATATTTTTATTCTTTGCTTAATTTAAGGAATTAATTTGTTTTTAACAAAATCTTTAACAAAGAAGCACAAATAGTTAAATATTAAGGAATGGCTAGATATTTCAACTAATTAAATTATAAATGTGTTTACACATACATATTGATAATAAATATTTCTTCTTTATTATATCTTTTTTAAGTAAATTTTTTTTTAAATTTAGAAATTTTGATGAAAAGTACAATAAGATACTTGAATACTTGATTTGATGAAAAGTACAATAAGAATCAAACTTAAAAAATAAAATGAAGTTTCACCTGCTGGTGTGCAGGTTTTGCTTTGTACCATATTTAACAAGATTTAAATTGTTTTTCATCGTGTACAGCACGTGTTCGTCTGAATCAATTCGATCTTTGTTTACGGTACAAACACGGGACATGACAGTTCCGTAATTCCGGCGCAACAGATAATATTGTAGATACACCGCACGAAAACACGTATTCGTTTGTAATATCGATAACCCCCTTTTTTCAATCATAATTAAAAATTATTTTTGCGTGGGTATCTTTCTCGCATGGATAATATTTGAAGTTATGACATCGCAAATTGCGTTTCTATTTTTTGTTTTGATAGCCGTTATCCACGTGTATTGGTTTTGCGCTTAATTGCATCAATTAATCCTTATTATTGATCAAAAAAACATGAAAGAACATGATAAAGTAAAATTTATTAAATTGTATTTTTTTCATATACTTTGCTGCTAACAATAAACTTTTCAAACAATACTTTGACTATTATCTTGTCATCACAATCAATATGATTCCTATTGGCAAACGAAATATGCGGATATCATTGGTGTATGATATTCATCTCTCTGTTACAGATAATGTTGTAGACATCTTGTAACAGAATATGAACGGAAATGTTTGCGGAACATTTTCCGGATAATGCGACACGCGGCGATATATTAATCGATACTGCGCTTTGCCCGAAACTAAGGATAATCACGCGATTCTCGATGTATCGCAAATTTAATTATTCGCAATGTTGCTGTATAAATTTTAAAATTTCTTTGATGCAAATTTCATTAAAATTGTCTCTGCATCTTTTCATATATTTTTTTTTTAACATTAACTAATAATAAAATAAAATTCTATTAAAAAAATATCAAAATTTAGATTTGCGTGCAAAGCACGTAATCTTTTATAATAAAAACTTATGATTTAGTGTCATCTTTGTATTCGATGCAAATTTTTTTATGTCAAAATAATATGCAATACATGTATAACGTAATAAACAGTCGCGGTGATATAACTATTTTTACTATAGATATTTCAATGAACACAAAAATATCAAAGAATGCAGTTACATAAAATTAATATTGACGGAGACATTCAATCTTATTTTTTTCACATTTCTCTTCCGTCTCTGTTGTACATACGTAGAATTTAACCTAGAACGTAAATTAAAATCTATTTTCCAGTGTTGCTCTATATAAAACAAACCTGAACTCATTCATACCAATCATTTCACACAGAGATTTAATCGATAAGAAGCTCCATCATAACTTTTAATTTAGTTTTCTCTTTTCCGTTTGTCGGCATATGAAATGTCATAACTTTAACATATAATACCTAAAATTATAAATAATAATGCCTCTTTTTATATTTCTACTTGTAGAAAATATTTTTGCGATTAAAAATTGTATCCACATGATATCTAGTTCTCACGATAATATCTGAAAATTAATTTACTGAATATTTATTGCACACGTTTCAAAGATACATAGCTCTGTGTTAAGAATTGGAGAAATATTATTTTATAAATTATTCTATATTTTGATATTTTTTTAAAAACGTTACGGTAAACACATTTTCTCAAGAATCATTACAAAAACCACATCCTTGCAATACGAAATATTATGTGCAAGCTGCTGCAGCTCGTTACTAGTGCGTCACAACTAATTAACGCTGCGAACGCAACAAGTTCCTCTTTCCGTTTTCACCCTTACTTCGGTTCTCATAAATTCGCGGCCGTAATCGGTTCCTCGAGGGATGCAAGAGCACAAAATTGCTCTCTATTGTAAAATGAGCGGCAAATTGTGACGTCAAAATTGAGTTTAAGCTCCAGGTTAATGTATCATTATAGCCATCGAGATCAGTTCTTCGAGAATAAAAAGCAGCACTTTTTAGCGTGACAAGAGACACACTTGTCAGTGCCACGTATATATAAAATATATCCTAAGATATGAATATTGTTCATAGACTATGCAAGAAAATTATTTTACATGTTCTAATATGCAATTTGTTCTTGAATCTAGTTATGTTAATATTGATCGTAAAAAATGTTCAAATTTATTTTTAAAATTTTAAAAAAAGAAAGAGCAAAACTTTTGCAAAGGATTCAATACAATTAGTCCGTAAATTCGTGCCGAATTTGCATCAGCTACTTTAAGGACGATCTATGAGATACAACGATAATTAATTATATAATTTTACTAACTATTATATATTCCTTTTTTACTTTTCTTAATTAAAATGAACAGACACCGTATAATATGAAAACTGGAGCCAGTTGTAACGTAAAAAGGCAGTTTTTTCGATCATACGTTCGTACAAATTTTTTTCACCGCTTAAATGAGTACATTGTCCACAAACAATGTCCGCGGTTTATGTAAGCTACACTCTGCGAAACGGCGCACATCCGATACCCGCATATCCTCAACGCAGGCGTACTCAGACCTTAATTTATGGCGGCTTAATGCCAAACAAATAAACTCGCTCGCGTTGCAAATTTACTTCCGGCTTGCGCGGCAGTCATGGTCACTGCCGGGATAAACATCCCCTTTTATTAGTTTTCGTGCGCACAATCGAGAAACCGAAAGCGAAGGGGGATGAAGTTGTTACCCTCCTCTCCGAGCTGGTGGAACACAGAGAGAAAGAGAGAGAGAGAGAAATAGAGGGAGGAAGGAATAAAGTGCGCTTTGCTTTTCCCTTTTTGCCGTACCCTTTTTGTTACGCGCACCACACTCGAAGGATTTATTGGTGCCGGGTTACCTGTCGGCTCTCTCTCTTTCTCCCGTGATAACTGCGCCCGGTTATTTCCCTTTTTTGCGCGACTCACGATGTCGCTTTAAACCCGACCAACTGATAAGAATTTGAAATATTTTGCATGCCGGATTTCGATCATGTGCGATACGCGGGAATTGCAATTATACTATGAAGATCGGCATTGCCGGTAATAAATCGCGAGCGGAATAAGGGTGCATGTCATTAACCTAATTCTTTTTTGCTCCTCCTTTAGAGATTTTTTTTTCTTGTTGCAGCAAGCCGGAATATTAAAAGACATTCTAGGAGGATGCGAGACGGTGTCTGAAGACGGCTCGCTTCTTTCTTTCTACCATTCTCTTTTTGAACGGCGGACTGAGACTCGGCAAGCTTCCAGAAGCCTGTTGGACTGAGTTTTAAAAGTTTTACTCACCAGTGGAGACGCGAGGAATGATGGTATTGAGGTTGCGGGAAATGTCGAGGTCCAAAATCAATGAGGCTTCTTGCGATCAATTGGTGGTTTTCATCAATAATCTGAAATATCAATTTTTAATATTAATTATTAATATTTCTTTTTGTGATATTGTTTTTAAAAGCTCACGCAGTGAATGGTTGATTGAAACCGCATAGCAAAAAATAAAATATCGTTTACAATAATTTATGTACTGTTAAAGTTTTCAAATGTTATAACATATTATACATATTATATTTATGCTAATTTTAAAAATAGTACAGTCGAGTTTTTCGAGTGTGTTGAATATAGATTAAGGCATAACAAAAACAAGAAATCCAAAATAACTCATTTGAAATATGATTTTATACCACGGTAATCTATAAAAGTTACGCTACAAAGAAATTTGACGATGCAAATTTCTAATTCATTGACAATCAAGAAAAGTATTATATACTTCAATGCTCGATCAAATATCTATCAGCCATTTTGCTATAATTTAAATAATATTGCTAATTAATTAAAAAAAAATTAAATTCTTAGTAATATAATTTAATAATTTTATAATATATTGTAACATTATATTTTTAATATATTTAAAATATCACATAATATATTACATGCATAAATGAAAATTCATCGAACATTTATAAATTATTGAGATATGTTATATAAACATTAATTTAAATGATATTTATGAGTGTGAGAGAGAAGAAAGATGCTTTTTCGCGGCCATTTAATAAACTTTTCTGTAAAATAACATGTATTTAATTTATTATAAAGTTATTCTTTGAATGTCTCTCTCTTTTAAACACAAATCACTAACAACATTGTGTATGTAACTCTGGAAACTCACAGAAAAACTGAAATAATAAAGTTTTTCATGTATCTTCCTTCCGGTTTGTCAGAAGTAACACAACAAAGACCTTAGCTAAGTAATTTGCGACAGTGTACAAACTTTATCTTTATGACGACCCTTTGTAACTCACTACCAATTAATGCGCCATCGCTAGTGAGTATCTCTAGAATCGTACGCAAACTAAAATATGTCTAAACTAAAATTATATACCATTAGATCTTATCATTATTAAAATACTGCCGCGAGATATTGCGTAATAGCTTAAATCTGATCATAACTATATGTAATGATTGCCTTCTTCAGATTGCTCTCCTAGGAAAATATTAACCGAAATCGTCTGATTTGATATTAGATTATGAGGTTGAGTGCTAAAGGCAACATAATAAGCGCTAATTATCTAATAATATTAATGGAAAATGGTTTTTCTTATTATAATAATAAAAATATCGGTAATTTCTTATAATATACATGCACATAATATGCACCAAAATTCATAATAAACGAATAGGATTAAAATCATTGCATAATATGTTTGTTTTTTATATGTTTTTATTGTTAAAAAGAAAATTTATTGTTAAAAAGGAAATTAAATGAATACTCTCTTGCCAAAGAAGGCCATTAAAATTGGAATTATACCATTAAAATTGGAATTATACTAATCAATTGCAGATATCAAATATCAACAGAAATGTAATTACAATTCAAAGAAAAGGAGTCTAAACTATTGGTAAATAGAACCCTTGAAATCGGGTTTACGTCATACAAATTAATGAAAATAAATTTTCGATGCGACTCGGAAATCTATTATTACCGCAATTAAAAATTCCACTTTCCGTACTATTGGTAATTAATCGAGTTCTGTACCATCGAAAATCAATATCTGTCATTCATGTCAAGATCTAAGACCTAATATCGCGTATAATCAATATTATTCTATGACATTAAAAATGACTGCTTACAATTTTATTGAAGATCAATAATTTCTCTTATTTTCAATTCCACAGTTTTGAGAATATTCATAAGTATTACTTAAACACACACATAATTATAAAAATATTTTCAGTTTGTTTAATAAATATCTATGTGTAGTTTAATTATTATTATTAATATTGTTTAATAAATATCTATGTATAGTAAATATAAATATAATGGTAGAGATATCTTTAATAACATTAAACAAATAGATAGTAAAGAACAATAACCAAATTTATTAAAGAGAGAGAGAGAGAGAGAAAGAAAGAGATAGAAATATCGTCGAGATGGATTTATAATTATTTCTTATTTGTAAAATCTTGTAAAAATTTATAAAGTCGTACAACACTCACACATAAAGCTGAGTAGTAATAAATTTATAAAATCTATAAAAGAAAAAGACTGAGAAAAAATATGGAAGTCATAAATAAGAGTCGATAAAACTCATTTCCTTACTCTACGCGCAATAGCATAGCATAACTATTCCACTCAGAGGTGACGACGTGAACAGGAAGTATAGTAATTTGAATTCCTTCACATTCTTTCTCTCTATGTGAAATGCCTTCGAAGCGTGCATAAAAGTAACGCAAATTCGCACGATTTTGATTCTTGTGATTGACAGGTCAATTTCACTTTCCACAGTTTTGAGAATATTCATAAGTATTACTTAAACACACACATAATTATAAAAATATTTTCAGTTTGTTTAATAAATATCTATGTGTAGTTTAATTATTATTATTAATATTGTTTAATAAATATCTATGTATAGTAAATATAAATATAATGGTAGAGATATCTTTAATAACATTAAACAAATAGATAGTAAAGAACAATAACCAAATTTATTAAAGAGAGAGAGAGAGAGAGAAAGAAAGAGATAGAAATATCGTCGAGATGGATTTATAATTATTTCTTATTTGTAAAATCTTGTAAAAATTTATAAAGTCGTACAACACTCACACATAAAGCTGAGTAGTAATAAATTTATAAAATCTATAAAAGAAAAAGACTGAGAAAAAATATGGAAGTCATAAATAAGAGTCGATAAAACTCATTTCCTTACTCTACGCGCAATAGCATAGCATAACTATTCCACTCAGAGGTGACGACGTGAACAGGAAGTATAGTAATTTGAATTCCTTCACATTCTTTCTCTCTATGTGAAATGCCTTCGAAGCGTGCATAAAAGTAACGCAAATTCGCACGATTTTGATTCTTGTGATTGACAGGTCAATTTCACTTTAAAAAATTTTTTTGTTTCCAATAAGAAATCTTATTTCTAGAGATCGATTCATATGTTACATACGTTACGGACAGTATCCGTTAATCTTAGCAAATAATCGAAACCGTGTCACGGAAATAGGATTGATACTACCTTGAAGTGACAGCCCGCAGATATATCTGGAATAACGATCGATTGCATGCCGTATAATCTAGAACGAAAATTGTAAAAGCGAATGTTTATATAATTAACTCAGGTAGCAAGCACATACAATTTTGATGTGCACTTTCTACTTGGAAGAGAAGTAACTTTACGATAAAAAATACAAAATTTCTTACGTAAGACTGTGCTATAACAAATCCCCGAGATGGTCGATTTCAAGTTTTAATTTGAAATAATTGTAATAAATATTGTGTTCTACATGAAATTTAGAAATTTAAAAACGATACGAGTGTACACCAACACAAAGATGCACTAGATATTTGCTATCTCAATTAACAAAAAAAAAATGACGAGAATAGAAGATCGCAAAAAAATTTAATAATGTTTTCGATTGAACGGATTTTGATCGACGCAAGGTTAATTAATCATTGCATCGTTTCTGCGTCAATAATAGACTTGAATTTATAGTATAACAGTGATTAATTGATCCGGGATGGATCAAAATCCGTTCACTCGAAAATGCTATATATGTGTTGAGAAGACACTTACCCTTTTATACTTATCAACACGATTATTAATAAAACCCTTCTCATTTTGATGTATAACGATACAATATAGTGCTTTAGTAAAGTGAAAATAATGACTGTGTAATAAAATTACTACTGACCTGACTCGTGAACTTGCGAAAATCTAATTTATATCAGAGAGAAACCCGGAGAGCGCGGCTGCCGTTATTGTTACAATTTTAAATTTTTCGTATGGCAGCGCCATCACAATTGCTTTTGCTGGGAGCTGGAATTATTTTTAAAATGACGATTTTACCGGCAGTATATCGATAAGCTGTGATGTATGATGGCGCTGCTGTGCGAGAGAATTGTCATATGGTTATATCGAAAATGTCAGAGCATGATTACTTTGGTTTCAACTTATCAAAATAACTTTATAAGAAATAGATGCGTCATATGAAATATTTATTATAAAACTCTCGTGCTCTGAAATAAAATAAAAAAAAAAAATGGAAAAAAGTATTAGTAAGATACTTGATATATCTTGGAGATTCGGAGGTGAGATTCTAATTGTTCAATATTAATATTTATCGTATTTTTAGGAGGGTATATATACTCGTATCTCTCACATTAAATCTTAAATATATTGCATGGAATAAATATATCAATCTCTATTAAATGCTTTAAGAGATATTCTATTTTTCATTGTGTTATTTACTATATTTAATACAATTATTTATATACGATATGTGTATATTAACATTGACACACAACACAAATTTTAAAAAGTATCATATTTAAATAATGTTGTTAATCAACATCTAAACTTTTTCTGTGTCGAAATTAGATATGTTAGCTATAACTTCAATAATAAATAATAATAATATAGGTAGTTTGCGATATATGAATCACAAATGTTCTTTTTTTATATTGTTATTTTTTAACAGTGATTTTGATAATGATTGTGTAATGCTAGTGATATTAAACATTAAGGAATAATAATGCCATGCATGTTTTTATTCTTTGTAGTAACTGCAGCAAGTAATGATTCCGACAATGTTGCAAAGTCATTTCTGCAACTTAAATTACGTCTTGACAATGATGGTAAAATCAAGAATGTATTTACTGAGATGACAATAGGGCAATTTTATAAATTTCTACATGATTTACAAAAGGCAAAATGTAATCTTGATTTGTTACTGTAAGCAAATATATGTGTTAAAATAATATTTTATTTAATTATTTTGTTAAAGAATATGCTATTTACAAATAAAATTGTTTTCATACATGAAAGTCTTTTAATTTATCTCTCTCTCTCTCTCTCTCTCTCTCCCTCTCTGACAAAAAATAATACTTTTGTAACATTCCTTAAATAACATTTATAAATAATAACATTCATATTGATGATTAATAATTAACTTAAAACTTACAATATATGGCTTGACTTAATTACTCAGAAATTAGTAATTATATCATGTAGGAAATTTTACATATTATATCTGCATCTTCCAACTATCTATATATCAGAGTATTTTTTCGTAATCTTGATTAATATAATTTTTACTTTTAATTTTCTCTTTTATCATTTATTTAATCTCTTTTATTCATTATATTGTCAATTCATTTTATATTTTACTTCAAAATAAAATAATATTAATAAAATTGCACATTCTATATTATAAAACCTCTTATAATTTATCTTAAAAAAGAAAAAATATTCTGATAGATTCTATTATATTTCATGTAACATAAATATATTTTCAACAAGTAGTCAAATAAATGAAAGACGAAGAGCTTGATAAGATTGCATAATTTCTCGGCCACAATAGATCTTTTATCAACAAACTGGAATTTATTATCAAATCTTAAAAAAATTTTTTGTTTCAAACGTAACAAAGTAAAGTAAGAGAGAGTTATAGATCATTATAAATATTAACAACATATATAAATAATAATTATTCAAATATCTAACAATATTGATAAACATATCTTTTTTAAGACATAAAATATGACTACTAAAGATGTTTACTGTTATAAGTACATTACGATTACTCCTATACGTACTTTTTTTATTCTACTGAAAAAGTTAATTAACATAAAAACTTATACCTTAAGAGATTATTAATCCTCCCTTTTTTAGAAAAATATATAGAGATTATTTACACCTACATTGTGTTCTTTGATTAAACGGTTCCATACATAATCTTTGTATTACTTGGTATCACTATTTAGTAATAAAAAAATATTATGTAATTTATTATTATATTCCATTGAAACACAGATAATGGTAATATCAATATCTGTCCAAATCTTTTCAAACTGTAGGTTTTGTTGTGAAGAATGTATCTGAAAGCAATATAAAATAAATTTTATAATCAAGTATATATACGAGCATCTATATATTATTTATAGATGTATAAATAATAATATAATAATATAAGTGCGACAGGTTTTATAATAGACAAAATGAGTATGTGTCAATAGCAAGTATAAAAGTGAGAAACTTTATTTATTTTTCAATAATATATACATTTATGGTTAACCATCTGTATTTCCCGGTTTAATAAAATCATGCAGTCATCACAATCAGGCGAGTTTTAAGAAATAATTTAACAATTAAAATACTATACTTTATAACAATAAACGTTTTTATATAAAAAAACAACATGCATTTTGTTAACTATCAATAAAGATATTTACAAGATGTTTATATATACATATATGTAATATAAAACTTGCAAAGACCTTCTATATGTAATGATCGTAAAGTATGAAAACGTTAAAATATAATCTGTAAAATTTATTGTTGATATACTATCTCTGGAATGACTTCATGAGCACGGCTTGATCATTATAAATTGTGTTATATTTTGCATATGTTAACAATGTGACTTTATAAAAGAGGAAAAAGAATAAATATATGCTGTGTTCTGTGCAAAAAAAAAGGCGCAACTCAGACATGTAAAATTCGCCACTTTAATACTGTACTAAAATACTATTAAAGCCATTGTTAAATCAGTGAAAATAAGAATGTGTGACCCGTATATCAAGAGCATTCCAAGTAATAAATATATCAATAGCCTATATTTAACAGACAATATGACATAGCGTGAATATATTCAATTCTTGGTCAAAATTCTCGCATTTGAACAATCATATGAGAATAAATACTCATTTGGAAAAATTTAGTTGTGTGAAAAGGTAGTGTGACAGGATTCACAGTTCTAAAAGTTTTTCGTCTAAGAAGAAATGGACTAAATACAGCACCTCTTTGGTTATTAGGCTCTGCTAATGCTAGCGCAGGATTTGTTTGTTCAGATAATGAACTCTCTTGTAATTTCAATGTGCCGAGTTGTAAGGACTTGCCTCTTTCTGCTTTTTGTTGGATACACTCTAACACTGGTTGAATAGCACCGAGCAATGGTCGTTTGGATGACTCTCCGGACCAGCATTGTTCCATTAGTGTCCAACATTCTTCGTCAAAATGTGGTAACCTCTCAGGCCTAAGACCTAATATGTGTAAACAACGTACTTATCATTCTATATAACATGTATATGCAATAGCAAAATATAGTTCAGACAAACAAATAAATTAAAATCAAATTATCCTGTAGTATTCAAGTTAGCCAAGATTAACGAGTCAAGATTAAATTTGTTGCTAGTATTTAATTAATTTTGAGATTTGCAATATAGGAATTTCAATGTCGGTTCTTATTTATGTTAAATACAATACAAAATCGGTGTTTTTAGTTAAAGAATTTAAATCTTTTGAATATATAATTTATAATGTTGTGATGTAGCAATCTTTTCATTAGAATGTGTGTGTTTATAAAATTTTTAATGGAAGAAGTAGAAATAAATCAACCTGCATATATAATAAAGCATTACCTTTCAATACATTAGCCCATAATTGCTCCTTGTTATGAAATTGCTCAAATGCATATGGCAATCGAACCTTCCCAGCACATATATACCAAAACAAGATTCCGAAAGCATAGACATCGACGCTACTATCGTAATGACCAGACAGAAGTTCCGGTGCCATGTGAATCGGTGTTCCTACAATACTCCCCGACATCATAGCTTCGGTAATACAAAATCCGAGATCAGTTAATTTAGCTCTGTTTTCCATATCAAGTAAAACATTCTTTAATTTGATGTCTCGATGAACTAGGCCTTGCGAGTGAAGATAGCGTATTCCCTCTAACACGTCTATTGCTATTTGTATACGTTCCAACCATGAAAGACCAGCGTGTATACCACAGTACAAATCGCGGCTCAACCGATCGGTGATTAAGAGAACTGCAGCGCCTAATCCAAATCCTCCTCCGTATGACTGATCTATGACCGATCCGCGAAGCTTCACTATCCTTTTGTGATCCGGTATCGATCTGGTATAATAAACTTCCATCGCGAGATCGTTCCAATGTCTTTCATCCGGTGGAACAACAGATTTTACCGCACACGGTCCTGGTGCTCCGCCCCAACCTTCGCACGCGAACACCACACCGTATTGTCCTCTGCCAATCTCCTTGCTATAATGGGGAACCCCAAAACGAATCGCGTCCATCATTGACGTGGATTCTAACGCGAGTTTGGCTAGTTTGGGCGCGTGGTATTTTCGTATAGCTATCCTCTGCTCCTCGGTCCTCTCTAGTTTCCCCAAGTAATAATTCTCCAGAGATCTTAGAGCAGTCTGAAAAGCGTCATGCGATGATTTTAATTTATCTCTAAACTGTGTAGAAATTGCCCTTGCTAATCTTGCTGCCGATAAGGAATTTAAAATATCAATAGTAATCTTCCTCCTCCAAGCAGCGTTCAGAGTCGGGGTTGGTGTCCACGGTAGCGGTAAGGACTTAAAGAGCTGTCTCAATCTTTCCAAGAATGAATGCACTAAGGATGGTGACGAATTGTGTAATTCTACATTGTATGCTGCAGAAAGTATTTGTTTTAAGGCATCGCTAGCTAACAGACTACTGTCGTGTTCATAAGTCTTTTCAAGACTTATTAAGCAACGTTGAAGAGTTCCGATAAAAGTCTCTTGAAGACAATTAACCGAGTTAACGAGCTTCTTTGCGACCTTTTCGCCCAAACGGCCCAGTACGAATCGCTGAACTTCCGATGTCGCGACGCGAACAGTAACTGTCCATTCTGTTTGTTCATTATTGTCGACAAGAACAGTTTGATATTGGGAAAAATTACTGGTAGATTTTGATATATCGTCTATCATTTCCTGAATAATACATTGTATTAATTCTGTTAATTCCATTTGCTGCTCATTAACAACCTTCATTAGATTAGCATAAAGTTCATTTTCTTTTTGTTGAGCGTACTGTATTCTTCTAGGAGTGATTTGTATTTTTCGTGCCATGTCAAATGCACTTAAAATAAATTTACGTAGACTTGTCGTGTGTATTTCATTCAAATAAGTGCTGGCATTAATCAGATAACTTTGCAAGCAGCCACATGTAAAATGTAAAACGCGGTCTGTCTTTTTGCATGAATCCACTAGATCGCTCGAGTTATTAACGTATTGCTCGCCGACAAGCCACGTTAATTGGTGAACTTCCACAGACTCTTCCATGCCTAGAAATCCTAAACTGCTTAATTGATCTAGCCATCTTAGACCAAGTGAATTCATTTTGTCAATATTAATACTATCGTTATTCTTGGATTCTGTAGAAACACTTGGCACTTCTGTCCGACTTTGCAGACTATGTTGCTCAGACTCAGTTAATTCCGCATCTGTGCCATCCAATGAAATATTCGCTAATGAAGATATGAATAAAATTGGGTTATATGGATAAGTTTCTTTCAAATCTCTCAATTCTTCCAAATTTTCCTCAGTCAATGGTTGCTCTCCAAGAGCATAAAGAAATATAGGTAAAATCTTGAGTAAATCTTTAGCAAGGATTTTTACCACGCCATTATTTGGAACAATAAATATTTGAACACCTTCTTTCAATATTGCTTGATTTAATTTCACTTCCAGTACTGTTGGACAATTGATATCTTCACCTATTGATTTTGCTAGATCTTCGATGGGAAGTGTGGTCCATGATTCTTCATTGGCCCGTAATGTTTCAACTACTTCATATTCTAAACCTAATGTAAGACTAACATGATTCGTATGACCGTAAGAGATCTTGATCCATCTCCATGAATCATTAGACAATGGCAAAATATCAGTGGAAAGTAATTTATTGACCAGTGAAGCTTTGGATTTATTATCTTGCCCAAAGATGACTATTGCTGGAGAGTTATTAAGAATATGTGTCACTCTATCCAAGATCAAGGGAGGCAATAATTCCTCAATAATGTTCTCTGTAAGAAATATTTGTATAAATAAGATTAATTGATGATTGCATGTTTGTAATTTTTTATTTAAATTTTAAATATATGCATGAATAATTACCTCCAGGAAAAAAGTTTTCAAGCTTTATGAGTTCCAATGTACGTTGTGTCTCCTCAAATATATGACGTAACTGATTCCTATTCCGCTGATATTTTCTGAATTCTTGTGGTAAATTGCTTACCATTTTTCTCACATTACTTTATAGTTATTTATGTATTGCACAAAATGCTCATGCCCTGCCAACATTAATATACAATATATTGACAAATAAAAAAATTTTTTTGTATATATTTCCATGTGTAAAATCTCAGATTTGAAAATACAATTATTGTGATAAAATAAAATAAATACTATTTAAACTGATATATCTTCTTAATTTCAAATTAAACAAATTATATAGCAGTGCAAATAAATTTATTGGCCTCATTAGCAATAGAATGGCACATATGTACAAAAATATAAACTAACTAACTACAAATATAGACGATATATATTGAAGCTTGAATCATGTCTAAGAATAGTACTAGAATACATTCGTGTACAAAAAATAGATTAAAAATCAATTTTACATCAATGTCTCGCGTTTTACCGGACAAACAATGATGGATCGGAACAAGAGATTCCTCTCGATAATAAATTATCGTCGTGGAATCCGTTCCATGCTTTGTTATCCCGTGATCGGAATATCGGGAGTATATAGGATCGCGACATTGTTTATATGCGTGAAAGCAGGTTAATCGAGACCACGCGGGCGATCACTGAACCGGAGTTTTTGCTCACCAGAATATAATTTTTAGCTATCACAGCCATATGAATGCGAGGAGGATCGCCGTTCGTAGGTCATCCGAGTGCAAGTAATCCGGATGATAGCTCACGCGAGATCGTCGCGTATCGCGTACCGATGAGACGTACATCGACGACGCATGCTGGCTTATACTGACTGAACTCAAATTAAGTTCAGCTACTTTGAGGAGATGTACCGTCGGGGCGACGCGAGTCAGTCTTTCGTGAAAAGAAAACACAACGAATAATTATATACGTGCGATAAATTGCACGCATCATGCTTTATTTACACACACGTGCCCGCGATACCACCATCCGCACCGCGCTTTTTCTCTTCACGGAAATTATGATACGTGTGTATACATATATGATAGAAGTCATTTATTAAATTATAGAATGAGAATTATTTATATGAGAGGAAAGAGGACACGTGGTATCGTGCGATCAATTGTTGATGATCAGCTGTCATATCATTGGAATTCTATAGTTTCTATATAGTTATTATCTAGCAGTTTTTTTTTAAATTTCAATTACGCTGATTTCATTAACGCTTAAAAAGATACATTATATAAATTTGTATTTTATATACATATATTTCTATAAGCTTTCTTTGTGTATAAACACAAATTTATGAAAAATGTTAAATTTATATGATAATCCCATAATAAAAATATACGCATGTTTTTATGGATAAAAATAAATTTATTGGCCTCATTAGCAATAGAATGGCACATATGTACAAAAATATAAACTAACTAACTACAAATATAGACGATATATATTAAAGCTTGAATCATGTCTAAGAATAGTACTAGAATACATTCGTGTACAAAAAATAGATTAAAAATCAATTTTACATCAATGTCTCGCGTTTTACCGGACAAACAATGATGGATCGGAACAAGAGATTCCTCTCGATAATAAATTATCGTCGTGGAATCCGTTCCATGCTTTGTTATCCCGTGATCGGAATATCGGGAGTATATAGGATCGCGACATTGTTTATATGCGTGAAAGCAGGTTAATCGAGACCACGCGGGCGATCACTGAACCGGAGTTTTTGCTCACCAGAATATAATTTTTAGCTATCACAGCCATATGAATGCGTGGAGGATCGCCGTTCGTAGGTCATCCGAGTGCAAGTAATCCGGATGATAGCTCACGCGAGATCGTCGCGTATCGCGTACCGATGAGACGTACATCGACGACGCATGCTGGCTTATACTGACTGAACTCAAATTAAGTTCAGCTACTTTGAGGAGATGTACCGTCGGGGCGACGCGAGTCAGTCTTTCGTGAAAAGAAAACACAACGAATAATTATATACGTGCGATAAATTGCACGCATCATGCTTTATTTACACACACGTGCCCGCGATACCACCATCCGCACCGCGCTTTTTCTCTTCACGGAAATTATGATACGTGTGTATACATATATGATAGAAGTCATTTATTAAATTATAGAATGAGAATTATTTATATGAGAGGAAAGAGGACACGTGGTATCGTGCGATCAATTGTTGATGATCAGCTGTCATATCATTGGAATTCTATAGTTTCTATATAGTTATTATCTAGCAGTTTTTTTTTAAATTTCAATTACGCTGATTTCATTAACGCTTAAAAAGATACATTATATAAATTTGTATTTTATATACATATATTTCTATAAGCTTTCTTTGTGTATAAACACAAATTTATGAAAAATGTTAAATTTATATGATAATCCCATAATAAAAATATACGCATGTTTTTATGGATAACATTCAATGTATTAAGATGCAATAAGATTAATAAAAATTAAATAGCATATTAATGAAAATTTATTAATACCCAAACCTATACATTTCGTAATTTTGTAACTTTTAAATAATCTCATTTACTTTTTGAGATCATTTTATGTAAAGTAATTGATTAATATATGATGTATATATTATTTTGTGCGTAATGTTATTTTATACAATTTATGTAACTTTTGTGTGTATAATTCCTCATTCAAACTGAATAACATATTCTTATCCACGTAACAATTCCATTTTATTTTGTTTGAGAAACAGATTCCAATGTGGAAACAATCTTCATAATTTTTACTTTATTTTTATTACATGTATACATATGTTATCGAGTGATTATTTTGACCTTTGTGGAAATCTCCAATCATTCATTATATGCTATCAATATTTTCAGTATATATATCAAATATGTCATACTACAAGTGTGTCGGACGTACCGATTGGCTGTTGGATAGAGAATTTCTAGGATTCCGAAGGTTTCTTGCAACAGTAGCCAATCAAAAAACGAATCACGAAGCTTGTCATAAGACATATGGAATACTCTTATAATATAACCTCTGCGCAACTCTGCTATTTTTCTCGAGTCTGTTGACAAACGATCGTGCTTTTTTTGACATATTTTGTCGGAAAGGATTCTTTGATTGCTACAGTTGTTTCTGGTTATATAATTATAAAAATGACATCGGTTTTGGAATCAATGGTGGTCGATGAAAAACAACTTCCTGAAAAACCAGTGGATAGAGAAAAAGTATATACACATGATAAGACAATAACAAGTGTTATCTAAAAATTTCCATTGCCGTCTCATATATTATATATATTTTGTTAGTTATAACTATGCATAAACATGATGATATTGTATCTGTTTATATTTTAGACATGTCCACTTTTATTACGAGTATTCTGCAATAATGGACGTCATCATAATATAATGGAATATAGCAGAGGAAATGTCCCTTCAAACGAATTGCAGATATATACATGGTATATTGATTTATGTGATATTGGAGAAATTATAAAATTAAATCATGTAATTGCTATTAATTTCATGTTAATTCTTATCATTTTGAAAAATATTTGTCCCTAATATTGTAATTATTTCTGTTTGAAGGATGGATGCTACTTTGCGAGAAATTACAGGCTTAGTTAAAGAAGTAAACCCAGATGCTCGCAGTAAGGGAACATACTTTGATTTTTCATTAGTGACTCCTGAACTTCGCAATTCTGGCTACCGTATGCGTGAGATTGGTGTTACATGTTCTGGACAGAAAGGTGCAGATGACAACAAAACACTTGCACAAGCAAGGTAAATAATCTTAAATAATAAGAATTATTTTTTTTCACATTATAAATATTTCTATATGATTACATATAAATATTTTTTTTGCAATTACAGATTCACAATAGGAGATTATTTGGATATATCAATAACACCACCAAATAGAATGATGCAACCAGCAATAAGACGTGGTGGTTTGCGTCAGTACTAATTAATATGATAACCGCAAAGTGTTAAAATTACAATAAAAAGATAAATTTATTATAAGTGATAAATTGTATGACTGACACTGTAATTCTATATATATATATATAGACAAACTTTCCAAACCTTTTTATAAATAATTGAAATAAAGAATCAATTTTCTTTATTTAAATTTTGCTGTATACCTAATTAGCATTAATAAATTTTTGCAAAAAATTATTATCATGTTTGCAAAGCATCGAACATTCATTTCAAGCGTTTGATGGACCAATCAGAGCGAAGTATCTTGCGCTTCAAAGCGAAAATAATGTTAAAGCGGAACATACTTATAGTCGTGTAACCGTTTTAGTATTATGATTTCGATATAGGTGATTGTTTCTGCATATATTTGAAATCGACCGAAATTATCGACATTTCGAATTATTTATTCAAGTTATTTCGAGTTATTTGCCATAAAATGCAGAAAAAATATAATGAATTCACGACAAGTATGTACATATATGTCGTCGTTTTATAATATAGTTGCACGTCGTTCTGATCTGATTTATATTGATTATATATATATTTGTTTAATATATATTAAAATATTTCGAATTTTATTTCCGCATTAAGTGTTATTTTGCTCTGTTCATTTTATTTAATTATTATACTTATTGTCTTAATTCTTATTCCCGTTAAAAATTAAATATACATTCATTTTATACTAAATGCGGGAAATATATAGTTAAAACAAATAAAGTTAATTGCTATGCAAAGCGCAATTTATGTGGCGTTACACATAAAAGTATATTTTGAATAATTTGGTCGATCAATTAAGACAAAAGGAATAAAGATTTCTTTGTTTTGATTTATCAATATTGATTCGGAGCATTTATAATATACCAAGAGCAACCATAGATTTTATTGTGAAGTTGCAGCCTTGATCGTTGCGATATTCAAGAGCTATCTTAGTGACGTAAATCACTCGATCATTCGCGAAACACCGGGACAGTCGTATTCGAAGTTCTCCGTATATTTTTGTAATTATTACCCAGACAGCACAAGATCAAAAGACACCTTAAAGATGTTTAAAGGACGCTAAGACATCTTAAAGTCGTCTTTTAAACATATAATCGTCTTTTAAGGGCATATATATGCTGTCTGGGTTACTGTAAAAGTGCATATTATTGTAACAAATTTTCGCGAGTGTATCTTTGTCGGGCATTCACCGTAGTTGAAGCTATTGAATATATCGCGTGTAATCGTATATTATACGTTAATATCGTGATTTCAGTGTCGACAATTTGCTTTTGCGCGTTGAGGTTCGATCAAAAAATCGTCCCGATTTGATGTCATCTTCCCGTCAAAATGCAACGAAAGCTGAGTTGGTGCATAATTATCGCCAGGTATGTACAAATATTTATATATATACATTATAATACATATACATTTTGTCATTCTGAAATAGTTATATCGATTATACTTTCTCTAATATTTGAATAGCGCGGCAATTCGGCAGCCATCTTGCGATATTGCGAGAGTCTCTCGAGTGACGTCATCATTCGATCATTCGTGAAACGCGCCGGGACGGTCTCAGTCGTATTCGAAGTGCTCCGTATATTTGTTGTGATTATTACCATCTAAAAGTGCATATCGTAACAAATTTTCGCGAGCGAATCTTCTCGGACATTTGTCGTAGTTGAAAGTGTTGAATATATCGCGTGCAATCGTATATTGTACGTTATTATTGTGATTTCAGTATCGATGATTTGCTTTTGTGCGTCGGCGGGGCTCGGTCAAAATCGTCTCGGTATGTCCGGCGTCATCTTCCCCCCAAAGTGCTGCGAAAGGTGAGCTGATGCATGATCATCACCAAGTATTTACATACATTTATGTATATACATTGTATATATATACATTTTGTCATTCTGAAATTAGTTATTTCGATTCTACTTTTCTCTAATATTTGAATTGAGCGATTAACAGTTAAGCGAACGTCGCGCCACTTTTGATTTTGCGGCGCTTGGTAACATTAAATCTTATAGATGCTCCAATGTATGTCGGTAATATAGTCACGATAATATGGTAAATTAGGTTTCTATTATTTAGACATATAATATGAATTTGCTAATATTATCATGGTAAAAAAAAATTATCTCTCAAGATTTCAATTTATAAAATTATTTTACAATTTATACTTCTTTATATATCCTAATATATACATTATATACAAATATATTAATTTATTATATATACATATATATTATTATATATACATATATATTGAGAGTATCATAATATTTTTTGGGTGTACTGATGAGATATTGATTAATTTCATTGCCATGTTGAATGAGCGGATAAAAAAGGGATGTAAAAATCGGCTTTTAAATCTTGTTTGTAAATGTTGCCTACCAGTAAAGTCAGAAAAAAAACGGAGAGTATAGGAGAGTATGATATATGTCAGATTAAATATATGTAGCTGACAAGCAACATATTTGCCGCTCATGAGACATTGTTTACATATGTAATACTATTGCAGGTAATATGGTATATGGTATATTACACAGTCAGAAACAATATGATTTAATGATATGTGGTTATGGACATTATGTGAATACAATACAATGAAAGGTAAGATATAATTAATGTACGTGATATATTATTAGCAGATATTTTTTTACAATTAAAAATTTTATATAAAATATATATGTTAAATATTGCAATCAATATAAAAAAAAATGTATACATAATTCTCTTTTTAATATATTTTTATTAACAAAAATACGTGCGTAAAGAAATCAAGTGCGTCAAAAAATCAAATTAAAATACCCAATCTGATTAAAATTTGTTTAATAGTAATTTTGAAGATCCAAAATTTTAAATCTAACAAATTTGCTTGAATCTTTATCATGTTCTTGTAAGGAAAGGTTCGTACACATTATAGGCGGTTTCTACATTAGTTATTGTTGGCGCTTGCAAAGTGGAAGGAGCGTAAAACGGTGGAAAGATTGTGGGGCAGCTTCTTACCGCAATCACCTGCGGCTATTTTAAAGACACTTCCACTTTAATTATACCAAACCGCTCTCGCGATATTACGATATTATGATATTACGAAGCATAAGCCGGGTCCCGGAGATTTAGGGTCGCGGAAAGTTTAAACTGTGCACACCCCAAAAACCCATCCCTCCAATCCTCCTGTTACGATTTCTCTTCGACCGTTATCTAACTTCGACGATAGCGTTACTGCCGCTTTCGTTTTCCAGTATTCCCGAAAAATACCTATCTCCCCTGAGTAAATATATAAGGTAGCGTAAGACGTTACCGTCGGCCTGGGCGATAACACGAAATATCCAACATAGCAATTCTTAAATCGTACTATCTATAATGATATTACATTGTCTATTATTATTACATATAACGCAAATATACAAATTTAGTTTTCTGTTTGATTAATTTATTAAGATTATTTGAGATTTAATTTAAAATACTTTATTAAATTTGCTAGATATAATTGTAAAGAAATATTGCAACAAAATGATATTATATCATGTTGTAATAATATTATTACAATTTTATTCTCTACGTTTTGATGCCATTTATTGCTATATTGAAAAGCGAGCCAAGTAATATATTCTTTTTTAATATCTCTATATTAAACAGATTATTTTTTTCGACAAGTAATAACTGCATATTATCATCATTACATTTGCTGTCATAAAGTACGTATTATATCGCACAGAAAAAATGTTAATCAGAAAATAAAGTTTAAAGGTAGAGAGAGAGAGAAAGAGAGAGAAAGAGAGAGAGCGCATGGGGGAGGTTTGTGAAGACGATAGAGTGGATTCGGCGTGCATTAGGGGTCGCACCTACTCTCGAAAATTCGCGGATATAATCAGTAATCAAATTTATTAGTTTCTATTGTCTTGGGGGCGAAATTCTTTTCCGATTTTATGGCGTGGAAAGACGATATAATAAGGAGAGAACCGCCTCGAGCGAAGCTGCGAGTAACGAGGGAATAAGAATGGCTAGGCGGCCGGGGGTGGTTTCGGGGGTGGCTCGGCTCCTCGGCAGGAGGGGCGGGGGAGAGGTAAGATTTACTGGACCCGCTAGTGGTCCGACAACTTCGCAAGGGACGCCTTCTCGAAAACATTAAAGCGATATAATGCCAGCACGCAAGAACTTAAATGGACGTTTTAGAGAATGATGTAAAATTGCTCGTCGAATTATTATTCGGAAACTTAAGTTATTCATGACTGAACTTATTGGATTTTTCGATTATTTAGAGATTATTAGAGAGAATTATTTCTTATTCTATAAAGAATTTATAGCTTTTTTCATAGTTTATTTGGGGACTTTTTAGATATGCAAATTATATTCAGAAACATATGTTATATTGGTTATTAGATTGTTAATTATTTCGTGCAAATTAAAGTATCATATTTTTCATTTTATAGAAAAGTTATAGATTTCTAATAATGTACTTAA
Organism: Formica exsecta; assembly: GCF_003651465.1. Classification (NCBI taxonomy): domain Eukaryota; kingdom Metazoa; phylum Arthropoda; class Insecta; order Hymenoptera; family Formicidae; genus Formica; species Formica exsecta. Next base: position 930,436 of record NW_021849616.1, on the reverse strand, counting down.
ATTTTTTAGATTTGATAATATTAAATTGTAAAAGAATTATTAAAAAATACTTATATTTTTTATATATGCTATTACTCTCTTTATATATAATATAGACAATAATATAATAAATATTTTATTAAATCTAAAGTGCACGAATCTTTGATATTAGACACAGAGAACGGAATATATTTTATGAAAAGTGAATATTGAATCCAATCTACTCATAAAATTTGTAAGAATATATGTTCCACCTACATGAAAGTCGTGAAATAACGGAAGAGAATGAAGGAAATAACTCAAATTTTGTAGATTTATTATAATTTCCGGAAGCGTCAGAGACGTGAGCGCGTCAGGATCGATTCGCACCGGTGTGGTGACAAGAAATCTGTTGACTCAGGAGCACAGGAGGTTGTAATAAAAATAAATATTCTCCGCGTATATGCGAACCGAACGGGACGAATGGGGGTAGTGAAGTACGCGCGTTCGCGAGGGGAGAAAAGGTGGCGGTGGGCACGATGTCGTTTCTCGCTTGTATGTTCCATAACGATATATAAAGCCGACATATTTCCGAATAAATCGTTTTTTTCAAATCTCGTGCATAGAACGACCGATAAACTCGACATGGATGGTTCGTGGTGAGGGTCGGGTACCTCGATACTCTCAGAAGCCGACGCCGTTTTCTGCTGTTGCATGGATTTTTATTCGGCCACTGATATATTTATGAACGATCGTGCGCCGCGTACAATGTCGCGTGGATTCATGTAATGATTTACGTCTGCTTTTCGATTACGTCGCTTCTCCGCGGATCTATAATCGAAGATATACATGATACACATTTGTTCACAATGAAATTGCATTATTCCGGATTGATAGATAACGAAATATCAGCCTGATCGTTGTCACTTTTAGTATCAGGCACTTAAATTTCTTGAAAAGTAAGTAAAGCAAGCAATTTTCAACATTCGAAATATCAAATCATATAAATTGTATGTATGTATTATTATTACATGCAAATGCATGTATTATTATTACATATAACATTAGAATTTTACTGTTAATGTAATTCTTGAAAAATTATAATTTCATATACAATAATATTGAAATTCTGAAACTTTAACTGATGTTAGGGTACGATATAAAAAAACAGAAACACAAATCTTGGTCTGTTTCGGGCGGTTACTTTCCAAGATCTTGGTAATGGATCTCGGATATACTGCTGGAGTGAATGTTTCCTGGGTCTGAATCAGCTCTAATACCAACCGCTCACGATACAGACGCATTCGTTATTTCGTATCAGTATGTACAATAAATAGTAGTCTCAAGATATACTGATACTATAATGAGAATAGTGTAATCGTTATGATATTAATATCATTAAGTTTCCGTGATTTTACTTTTTATTGTTTCGATCTATTTAAATCAATTAAGAAAAAAGAAATATATATATATTTATACAATATATATATGATTTATAAAGCTTATTTTAATGAATAATAATATCTCAAAATATTGAAAAATGTACTCTTTTCTTTTAGAAAAAGTTTCGTATTCTATCGCGTTATATTGTTTAGTATTCTGTACAGTGCCGATGATGTTTTACCGATAAGTCGCGGTTGTGCTCCTTCTTTTCGAGCCCAGCAGGCTGTAATGGACCGCAACATCTTGCGGAGCAGTTCACACCCCTTTCCTCTCCCCCCACTCAGCTTTTTCATTCTTTTGTCATATTTGTCTTGGTCTGTCAGCCAACGAGACAATAAAAACTTGAATCACGTGGCTGAAAATCTTTGCTAGATATTTCTAATGAATTATTATTTCATGAATTAATTTTTCTAAATACATTCTATATTTATATTAAATATCTTTTTATAAAATATTATTTGACGCAATTTTTTATAACAAGACAAATTAATTTAATTTATTCTACATTAGCGACACAATTTTATTTTTAAATTTTGCCATAATTGTATATTATTGTCATAATTTATACATATTAATTTTGTTACTAATAGTTTAATTATTAAAAGAATTTTGTATACTAAATAGTAAGATATATATAAAAAAATAGATAATTTAATGTTTTGATAAATAAAACTATTATTAACAAAATTTCTTATTTAAGTAAACTATATTTGTCATAATTTTAAAACACAAGAAAACGGCGTTGGTGCTTGAATCATTGTATTAAAATCAGTAAGCTGAGTCTTCCCCTCTCGTAAGCTTTTCCTTGTCTCCCTCTTGATGAAAGACATTAACACCACGTTGTTTATGAGGCACTGTAAGAAACCAACGATGGCGGGGGAAGATATAGGGGTGAATCGAGACGAGACGTTGCAGGAAAATAAATGACACCGGGATTCTCCACGATAAAAAATTGCACATCTGTTTACATTAATACCCAGTCATTAGCAAGACTTAGTGTCAAAGTTCCAACCGTTGTCTTCCACGTTGCGCGAAAGGTCTCAACAGACAAATGCGATGGATCGCGCGCGGCGTCATCAAAACATAGAAGTGAATCTTTTGATTAATATTACAACGTCGGAAAATAATTTTAACTACGAATAAATTTTGGCATACATTTTACAAAATCTTCGATGTTATTTATTCTGTATTTTAATAATGCAAAGAAAAATATGCACAAAAAAATATAATATAAAACTATATATTTTTCGTTACCTGATTATATATTTTTTAAAATATATTTATTAAATAGCTTTCTTAATTCAAGAAATATTGCCGTACCAAATTTGCTAGTTTACATTTTGAATAACTGACTACTAAAGTAATAATTTATTTAATAATAATACTATCAAACTCTTTTGTGTGCATCGAATGCCATGGAACATGTACCAATTCGACGTTTATAAAAATAAAAGAAAACTTGAATAATGCTATATCAAAGCATACGCACTGTACAATATATAATAATTATTTTTTATTTGACAAAAAAATTTAGTAAAAATAAATATTTTCTTTTATTTATAATCAATTATAATTGCAAATATGTCTGGGACTTTATATCTAAGAAATATGAAAATTAATACAAATATCTCCGTTATAATCTTGAACATTAGATTTAAATTCGATAAACTCGGCACACAAATATGTCTATTGAAGAAAATATAGTTGATAAGTTGATCTTTGTGGAACAAACTATTGTTTTCCCAATAAGTCCAGAATAAAGATACAAATGGAAATGTGGAAAGGGATTTATGCAAGGTAGGGAAGATGGGAGTCCGTCGCGGGTTCGAAGAACGAGAGAATAACGGAAGGAAGAAAAGTGGTGGAGAGAAGGAAAAAGGGAGGGAAGGGAGGAAGAGATAGGAGACGTCGGAGGACGACCCGGGCGTTCATCGGACATTTATCCAATTAACCGATTCGAGTCGAGTAACCGGGGGTTAGGAGATCGTTCTGATACCTATACACATACTCACACATACGCGCCCTTCCGCGTTCCTCCGTGAGGGCGTCTGTAAGAGGAAAGGAGGGGAGGGCGGGAATGGTTCCGGTTGCTTGTTCGCAAAGTCACCCCTTTCTCCGTGCGGATCCGGGCGGAGGAGAAGCGACGGAGGCGCTCGGGCACTGTCGAACGAAATGGCCAGCAATATTGTCGTCGTGGTCCAGGGGATTTGCGTGGGGCGGATCGGAAGGGGTTGGTAGGGGCCGCCCGAGTGACACGGGAAATTAATTATACGCTTCTGGAAGTCCTGACCTCCGATAGGACACCCGAAGCAGACTGTGTCGTTCGCGATCTCCCCCCCCCCTCCCCCCCGCGCCTCTTTCTCCACGCCGCGACGGTTCTCTTATTTTCCGATGATGAGAATCGGCTTCTTTCTTTTCCCGTGAGCGTTTCGGCGAGATCGATATGTCGGAGACATCCTTTGAGATGTCTACCTGTTTGAAACTATTTCATATCCTGCCTCAAAAAATTCATAAAATTCGATTTGACGCTAAGTTCTAATAATAAAAAATTGCAAAAGAAAAATTTTATTAAAAGACACAGTTAATAAACGTGTGTATTGATTTAACATGAATTTAAATAGAAAATATTTTATAATTTAAACTTGAATTTCTGCGCTAAAAAAGTCTTTATCTTTTGAAAAGTAATAAATGCAATATAGTGCTAATATCGGTTGCAAGTTAATTCTGCTACTGTAATTATGAAAACGTGATGTTACATAGCGCGATATTATACGGTGACAAAGTTATTGAATCGTCGAAGAAACCGCAACGACGTATATCTATTTATTTTGCGTGCCCCACGGTGATGGGGTTTGCAGGAGAATATTGCATTTCCAGTCTCCACAAGCCATCTCTCTTCATTTGTCTCCTTCCGACGTCGGCTTCACCCCTGGATTCTATAATCCGCTTACGGTATGGACTCATTACACAGCTCACATTATTAATACCGCGTATAACGTATTCTTATTAGTTATTCTCGGAAGTATAAAGTCAGCTCTCCTTATCCGCATAGCTGACACTGTCTGCTTGCTGTGAAACTCCGTTAGAATTTGTTACCGTTTCTCCATTACAGTCTCTGCAATATTACTCTTGCATTATTTCTGTTGTTTTAATACTGTGGTATTGTGTTTCGATAAGTATCTCTATATTATTAAAATAATGACAGATTATTGTGTACTATGCATTAGAAAAAACATTGATTCGCACCTTGAGAAATAAATTCTCATTTTGATATCAATTAATTATTGTATAATTTTTATATGTTTGCCAATAATATATATATTATTGTTGTAGATTTTATTTGTATATATTATTTAATAATAATCAGAAATAATAGCATGAATAATCTGTTGAAAGGAGAATAATCAGTTCTTCATATAAAGCGCAACTTTCGGTAAATAAAATTTAGTTGCTCATTTGTTCTTGATTGTTAATAATGGATTATATGCGTAGGAGCGTTGAGTATGCATGTCATCTGGCGTTAGAATTCAGGATTGGGGTCTCAGGCATAGATTAGAATGCGTCGTGTTCACATGCCGGCGCGCTTCTTAGACACGGCGATGGCAAATAAGGCAGTCGGATTCTAATTGCCAGTCATAAATCAGGGACAACACCTGCACGATTCCGAAATGTTTATGGGGGCGGTGCTGTTACATCCTTCATTAGAAGGATGAACGGATGAGATGACGAACTGATTCAAGTTTAACCGTCGCGCTGTGACATTAGTATTACTAATTACGTTCGGCAATCAACGGCACATGCCATCACGACGATATTGCACGATAGTTGTATCTGAGCATTTCTCATTTTATCATTTAAAAATTTTTGCAATACATAAAAAATAGAAAAGTTATCGTGTCAAGATAATTGTCTTCTTGTGATCGAAAGCATAGTTTATACATGTCGAATAATAAGAGATAGACGAATAAAAATAACTTTTTAATCTCGTATCGTAACTACACAAATAAATATAGCAAAAGTATTCAATAAGGCAAAAAAACGATATTAATGGAATTGGATTTCTCCTTATTTATCATTCGCGGAGGGTTAAGGCGAATGTTGTGCTGAATGTAACTCATGCGATGAATAAGGCGCTAGGGAGATTCGGACAATCTCATCGCCAGCATTTCCCTGCCAAGCGTCGAATTAGTGTGGAATTAGTGCCGGAGACACGATGAGAGGCAGAGATTAGCAGATATGTAAATTAGGCGCCTCCTTCGCTGTGCTATTTGTCATTTTTGTTGAGCGGTTTAGTCGAGAGACTGGTTATCTTATAAGGAATGGGAGGATGATATCGAGAGTTTCAATTGAAATACAGGGCATTGCTATTTGCAACAACCGATTAATACGCGAAAAGATATTTATTCATAATCATGAAGGCATTAATGTATATCTCCAATGCACAAATGTGTGTGCAATTTTATTCTTGTTATATTACATGTAATATAAACATATGTATTTTTAAAAAAATATTCAACATGAGTATATTATTGTTGTGAAATTTAGGATAAATATTAATTTTATTTTTATTATATTGTATTTCAATTTTTTAGTTTTCTAGTTTTTTAATATTAGGTATGTTGAAAAATTAAGTCACACATATTTTATTTTTAATTTTGCTACGTGGAATTGGGAATTTGTGCAGATATTTTATAAGATCTTTTTTATTAAAAAGAATATATGCTAATTTTATAAGTAACATTTCAATTCTTGTGCAAACTAGATGTTGCACGATTTGATTAAGAACAAGTTAAAGACAATAGACTAGTAGTAAATTTTTCTCTTAGGATAGCATCTACTTTTATCGTAGACGGAACTGTTTTAAGTGATGCACAAAGCTATGGCCTCTAAGGGATGGCAATCGACTCTCTTTGAGGAGTGTTGGGAAGGTAAAGGGGAGACAAGAGTACGAGCCGACAAAAATAAGAATAGTAAATAATATATTCGAGTAATAGGGGCTGCCGCGCTTTGCGTGCACAATTCACCCTGCGGAGCGGCGTGCGTCTTATGAGGATGAAGAGGGAGGCGCGAGAATGAACATAATGAAAAACTGGGGCTGCTTAAATAAAATAAAGCTTGTCGGCATATTATTGGCGGGAAGGCCATACTTTATCTTTCACCCTGTTTTGCTACCATTTCGCTACTTCTCCGGTTACTTTTCGCAAAGCCGAGGTCGGCAAAGAGCGCTCTTATTCGATTGATAACGTTAAGTATATGATGTATAACGAAGAAAAATGTATATTATTGGAGATAAAATTTATTAGAAACATTGTGTATTATTATTTTGCAGCACAGATAATTGCTTTAATTGAAATTTATTGTTTTTAATTTAATGTATTATACATAAATGATGTTGACATGTGACAAATATTTTAAAATACTTGATCCAGTTATCGATATTTTTAGAATTTTAGAATTTTTTAGAATTTTTTATTCTTATTTAATAATAATGGCAGAAATTAAGCTTTTTTATTATTTTGGAATCAGTAGAAAAAAAAGATTAGTTTATAAATTATTAAAAACAAAAAAAAAATTAAAGTTTATAAATCTTTAAATCGAATAAGCTTTTTTTATAACTTTTAATCTATTATTAACGTTTTCAAACGTGTGCATGATACATTATTATCTCTCCTGTAAGGGAGGAAATCAATTTTTCTTAATTAAAGCATATTGTAAGAACCGATATTTTCCAACGAAAGTAGAGATGGCAAAAATTGATAATGCCACTGGCGAGGATAGGGATGGCAAACATCCATAATTTCCAACCTATTATTGACATTTGCAGGATACCAGACGTTACGTAGCCATCCCATATACAGGGGTTTGACTTATCGGTTTTCCTCCGCGCATAAATCTCATTCGACTCCGCCGTGTTGCATAGCTCGTTTCCATGTCGCAAACTACGACTGCTATCGCGCGAGGATCAGAAGGGCGGGCCTAAGCGTTTCACCCCGAAAGCTTCGCCGATCGATCGCGATTCCCAAGGTCATTCGAGTTTTCCAGCCGTGGACATTGCGTCGAATGACCCGTTTCGATAGGATATAGGGATTCAGAAGAAAATCCCTACCAGCCGAAGTAAAATTTTTTTTTCGCCGGTAATCTTGCATCTTCCACGAATTTTTATCCTTTTCTACTCTTTCTCTCGCTCTTTTTTTGCATCGTGTTCTGAAAATGCCACCGTTCATCACGGTGAAATGGCGCGTACTTAAGATGCTTTCACACGCAGCTTTCCTTTTGCGCTTGCGGCCTCCAGCAAATTTTTATCTTTTTTATGATAATACGTTATTTTGCTTCGAGAAATAAAATTAAGTACTATTTAAAAGGAAAATCTCATTTGATTATATAACATGATGATCGAGGTGAGAGAAAATCTAGGAAATTCAAGGTTACGCATCTCTTAAAAGTTGGGTAATCTACGTAGAAAGTGGAAGAGACCGAAACGGCAACGAGCGGCGGGGACCAAAAGTGGGAGTTGCTCGGTGGCAAGATTACGGGGAAGTTGCGCTCATTTAAATAATGCGCACAATAAAGTATGCAATGGCGAGGGCGGAGGTTGGGTTGGGTTCCGTTAGTTCTCGGTACGGAACGTGGGGGATGGCGCTCCCGGGTACAGTCACGTATCTTGAAGAAGAAGCGAAACAGCCAAACGCACGCACACGCATGAGCGCACCTTTAAGCGCAAAGTAATCGCTGTGTGTTGTATGTGTGTACGGGCTGAAACTTTAGAAATCTAACATTTAGTATTTCTCTATCTCTATATCTCTCATTTAATTATTATTAGCGTATAGTATTATTTCTTGTAAATAAAATTAATGTTGTTATATGTAATCGATATAATAAATCATACAATAACGTTTCGAGCGATCAATAATGATAGTGTGTGTTTTACCAATCGTATTTTTGTAAAAAATAATATAGATTTTCAGTCGCGATAGAGATTTTAAGATCGTTTAAATGCCGAAATATACGAACTTGCACGTCTCTTTAATGCGCGGCGTTGATCGGCGCGAAAAGAAGCGGTCAAACGTCGAAGAAACGATCGAAGAATACGCGAGGGTTGGCGGAACCTTTCTCCCTAAGGGTCGTTTGCTTCGAGGGGTAGAGAAGAGGCCTGGCCGACCGTGTTTTTGCGAGCTGTTTCTGCTGACCAGTGCGGCTTTTCCTGTGCGGTCATCTTTCGTCGCCTCCCAAAGCTTGTAGAGTCGCTTATTGCCTCGAAGCTCCTGTTAACCGCCCTTTTTAGCTTCCTGTCCCGCCAGTTCTCCGCATCAGGATTTTCTTCGCTTCTTACGCGTCAATCCATGCGATAAATGATAGCCGGGTTTTGGACGATCTAATTTGTATCAAACACGCTTGTTTAATGCTGTTCATGTTATTGGACGATTTGTTTTAGTAAAGTAGATTAGGAAAATTTTATTTTGTTTTATAATAGAAGTTTTTTCCTTTCGAGATTTTTCTTTCTAAGATGAATAAAAATATTTTAATTAATCGCAATTGCGCATAATTAATAAATGAGAATCTATAAATGAAGTCGCGCCGCGAATTGTTCCGATAAACAGCAAATATTAATGATGTTTTATTTTCATTTGGATAGTGATGGTGGTCTAGTCAGCGGAGTGTTACTTCAACGTTTTACATGGCTACTGCTTGCTTTGATATGAGCCGAGAGAAATAAGTAAATTGTGCAAGTGAAAATTCCAACTCTGCGAGAACGTAATCAGTACGGCACACTTCGCGCGCTTGTTTCCAGGTGGAGGGAATACAATGTCCCGGGGCGATCACTTTGTGAAGATTCGAGATAGCGTAGATCCTTTATCACCCCCGCGATACCCCGCCACCGCACTCTCAACGGACTCTTCTGTGTTCGGCCGGTTGATTTTAACACATAATAAGATTCGCGGACGGTAATGTTACATGTTTGTACTCGGCTTGTTATCGCAACGTAAAATTACACAACACCGTTGCCGCCTCCTCCATTAAAGGGCGCAAAACATTTATAAGTATCCAGCACTGCCGCGGGCTACGCGGAGCGAAATAAAGTCCGCTTTTCTCTGAAACAAAGCGGTTTTTATGAGGCGCGAGACACCGCGAGTTGCGGTTCAAGGTATAAATACAGGATGGCAATTGACGTTTAACCTCTTGCTTTGGAATTTAATTGAGATACTCGCTTATCTAATTTACCATTGTAAATGTGCAACCTGATAAAGGGGCACCAAAGATAATATCCGTTATAAAATAACTTGCAAAGGATAAAACTTATTGTACTTTAGTTGTTGAAAATAATTTAATTCATAAAATTGTAAATTTATATATATATATATATATGTATATGTATATTTTTTCTATATTTATTATATATATATTAAAGTTTTTTATAT
>NW_021849616.1:909639-920310 GCF_003651465.1 Formica exsecta | reverse complement strand
TATATTAAAGTTTTTTATATTAACTTTCATTTTACACACATAACAGCAAAAAATTTTATAGTTATATATAAATTCTATAATTATATCTTACTAAAATAATAAGTATGTGAAATTAAACGAAAAGAGAAGTATACGAAGAAGTTTAAATGCTTTTATTAAAGATTATATCTCGATCAGCATACAATCGATTGGTAATTATAAAAGGCACAACGGTTTAAGGTTTTAACATAGTTAACAAACTAACATAGCGCGTTTACTTTAGATCGGTAGAAGGACTCCTGAACATACAACCTTGAGCATGCGCGCAATATGTAAAGTTATGTCACGTAATTGAAATTGTCGGTACCGTAGACTAAGCAAGGGTATTTCCAGGTTAAACGCCGAGAGAGCGGTACAACTGTCGCATAGTTTTGCATCCCTCCGGTCGGACAATTAAGCGAATTACATGTAACAGCTGAACATTAACTCGTAATGTGACCCTTCATTTACTCGACCGTTAGCCACACCTACTACCCCTCAAGGGTGAGTACTTATCATCCCTCCGTCCCTTCGATCTCTCATACTAATCGAGGTACGGATTTAGTTTGAGAAGTAGCCACCTGAACTACGTAATCCGTCGGCGCGACTTAAGCGTTTTAATTCGTAATTAATGTTTATATTTGATTATTTATTATTTTTTTTACGTCATTCTGTTTCAAAATTCAAAGTATAAGTCAAATCTCTTAATTTTTAGATAAACTGATTTTATAAAACTAAGCTAATTATATTTGATATAAAACTCTGTTTAAAGTATTTTGGCTCGCTAAATGATTTTTATTTTGGCGAGATATTATGTTATCTTCTTTGAGATTATAAAATTATACATTTTATTATTATTTTTATCTGAATTCTTTACTATTAGAAACTTCGCACATAGAAATGCCACAAAAGAGCATAAACAGTATTAGCACTCAATGAACACACTGTGGGGTCGCGTTATCGGCGATTCCCTCCAAGTTCAAATTACTGCCGGCATTTGCCTTATCTCGGTCCCTAGTAAGCCAGCAAAGAATAACTACCAAAGATATCGGCTCTGCATATGTATCAGCCGACTGAAAATAGATAAAGAAATGAAACAAACGGTGTAAAGCTGTGTGTATTATATTTTGTAATATGTACTATTATTTTGTTAAGAGAAGAAGAATATTATGTAGCGTTTTATCTCCCATTTTTAAAGCATTTTGCAATAATATGATAAATAATAGCAAATGCTATTTACGAATCTATAATTATTAAAAAATTATTTAGACAAAAATTACACATTTAGTATTAAAATTTAGTTTAAAAATTGAATTTCCACTCTGTTTATACGTGATACAAAATAATCATTTTGAATGACAGAGTATTTTAATTCAGTCGAAAGAATTATACAAAAAGTTTGCAGTATCTCTTTCTTATCGACATTTGAAAAGTATTTTCACAAGTGTATGAAATATGTAGCGAAATTCGTTGCACGGAGCGAACGCGAAGTCAAACTCCGACAGACAAAGACGATTCTCTCTCGAATTTCCGGAGCGATGCGTTCTCGGTGATGCGAAAGTCAGGGTGGCAGCGCGTCTTCGAATATCGCGGGACAGAAGGAAGCTGGGAAATCGAATGTCAGCTGGCACTCGAGAGGGTATTGAGAGCATCTGCGGCGCGAACGAGTTTTTAGTTGCGAAATATTTGTAAATATCCCTCTTTTTGTGAAGAGCCCGGAGACTAGAAAGGGGTTGGAGCGGCTCCTCCACAGAGCACAGAACGAATCAAGGGTGGAAAGAATAAAAGCTTTCTGGTCTGTACGTTTGACGGTCAAACGGATTCTGTGTTTGGCAAGGACCTGTGCCAGTCCTACTGGTCCTGCCGCCCTTCAAAGAAATACCACGTATTTCGCATGGTACGTTTCCTATGATTAATGCTGGCATGTAATGGGTTGTTTGCCCTCAAAATATTCCATCCTCTGATCTTTGATAATTTCCTGGATAGATTCGGCGAGATAGTGTTTACGACGCTCATTGGATATTCTACCAGATCAAGGAGATCTGTTATATATTACGCGTTAATAGACTTATCTAACAAATTTCACTGCGGATATTTCGTAAAATGATCTTTCATTTGAAAATTAAAGTTGGAATATTTATTTGCAACAAAACGGCAGAGTTGTGTTATTTAAATAAATTATATATATTATAATTATATAATTAAGGCAATTATTATTGTATAGAATATTAATAAAAGATTACTAATTTAAGCGGATTATAGAAATTATATGAGTTGCGTTTTAGTTATCAATTAAACAATCAATTTTGAAACTTGATAAATTGTGAAAATTGATTTTATCAAGTTTTGCTATGGACAGATCAATTTTAGAATATTCGAATCATTTTCAATTATAATGTTATTATTTATGTGAATAAGCTGCTATTAAGCATATTCCTCGCAGTTAGGAAAAGCGGTCGGGAAAAAGCGGAAATGCGCGGTAAGCAAATGCGTAAGTAATTAAGTGGATCCAGGTGTTTCCGCGGAAAGAACGTAAAATTAATGGGAGTTGGTAACGATAGATACTCTCCGGGGCAAATCTTTTGGCTCGCCACGCGCTGGATCGTCGAATCACCCGAGAGGCATCCACGATCGGTAAACAAGCTAGGGTCGTTAAAGCAACGGTTATACTGATGATTGTAGGCTTGCGGGGGTGTTTAGGAGGGTTGTTTACGGCTACTTTCTCTTTACGGTCAATAAGATCCAACTACCCCAAGAGACCGCGCGATCGTCTGTGCATTCAGTCTGTCCCTCCTATTCGCTGACGATGCAACCATTGATTATTGCTATTGTATTTACTAAAGATAAAAATGTGAGTCTTTAAATTTCTCTTAAGGCGGCACATTTGTCGAAAGATTTTTGATTTTACATCGATTGGAATAAAGCTCGTGATACGCAAAATTCCTGGACAAGCCGCAACTTATTCTAGATATAGGAAAGCTTTAACTATGTTTTATATTGATTTTCTTCTAATCTTTTCTATAAAAGAAAATATATTCCTTAACAATTTTTATATCCAACTGTAATTTGATTTTGTTTGCAATTTTTTATTGTAAAAAATAGATAAAATTTTGAAAAATCATTCTTCTAAAATAAAGATAACATTGATATTAATTGTCTTTATGTCTCTTTAATTTTGTAATTGATAAACTCACGTTATTATAACTTCGCAATAATAATTTGGGGTAAGAGTAGAATAAATATAACTCGCGATAATACCGTCGCGAATATGCCGCAACGTCGCTTGCAAAAAAACAAAGGGGATGAATAGAGGGAAGTGGTAGACAGGCTGGGGGGTGACACGAAGATAGAGCATTTGCATGTGGCGATCGGCCACGTGGAAGCTCTGCTCGCTCCATCGCGCTTTTCTTTTAGTTGGATCTCTCATGTGATCTTTCCGGATGCACATCAAGATACTCGTATTTTTAGCCATAAATTTATATGCATTTTTTTTTTTAAATATTTTGTTTACATTTTCCAAAGTTTTTATAAATATATAATATTTTTTTTACTAAGTAATATATTCGTATAAATTGATTATAATTGCTCATGAAAATTTTATTTTATTTTTTTGCATTAGCGCGATAATAAATTAATATAGACGTTATTTAAGGCGGCTTAACAAATATGGATTAAAAGTTGTTTGGACAGCATCAAGGGCGTTGCTAAAAGGGTGCGAGGAAGAGAAGGAATGATGAAGGATAAAAGGAGACGTGCCGAATTCAGTGTAGAAACGGGTTGATTTTCGAGATTGGCGGCTGCAGAGCAAAACGGCGTCCTATGCGCGTACCGATGAAATTGTGTTTGTATTTTAATGAGGGGGCTATGCTAATCCCTCTTGTGGCATGCAGTCGAGCTCTCCTCCCCGGCGACGAAAGAGAAGCCGTTTTTCCATTTCGCGCAAACGGCTCACGGCGCTGAACCGAGACTGAACGCGATCCTTCTCCGTGCTGTTCGAAACTGACGAATAAATTCGCACTTCACTTGTGTATTTGCAAATTTTAAAGGGGACCGGCAGGCTTTACAACACCCGATTGTTTTAATATCGTTTCGCCGCGTACGCAGGGGAAAGCTGCATGAAGAATTAAAGGATAAACGGCAGACTATATACATATATATATATATATATATATATATAAACTTCAATAAGAGTGAAAGACGAGTGTAATGGTATAAAATCTCAATGAATTAAACGACAGAATATTTCATAACTGTATACAATACGTTCTTATCGAATCTCATTGAATCTCTATATTTTACCTATTATTATTAATATGCAATGTAAATTCCACATGGCAAATGGCAACAAGTAGCGCTTACGACAGACTATATATATATATATATATATATATATATATATATATATATATATATATATATATATTCTTTGAGAGATATTTTAATCGCATTCTTAAAATATGATATGTTAAAGATCTGTTAAAAGATTGGGTAAATGGAAATTTTATTGGTAATTAGATTATATATATAATCTAAATAGATTATAAATTTCTAATTTCTTAAATCTAAAACAAATATTATTTATTTAAAAAGAGTTAATATAGATTAGTTTTAAATTGTACTTGCTTTTTTAAACTACGAAGATTAAAGGTTGTTAGACGAATGCTATCTATACTCTCGTCGAAGCTTTTGTTACGCGCAGTCTAACACCCTTTTCTGACCTACTGCCATAATTTTAGCAATCGATAGAGTCCATATGCGCGTCTGTGTACGTACGTTCATTTTCACCCCTGGGCAGCCGGTTCCCCCTGTCAAAGGGCCGTTAGTCTTTAAAGAGGGCTTATCGGGGTTCAAACTTGTGCATTTTACCTATACTTTCTTTCGTAAAGATTTATCACATAAAATTGCGTTTTGGTATTTTAAATTGTCACATATAAAATATCTAATAATATACAAAATTTACAAAAGAACTAATTAATTTAATATTTTCTCACACACATGTATTATATAACAAAATTTTAAAAATACTTTAGAAAAACTGAATCGCGCATTTTATCGGAATATGATCCCCTTAATATGGCATGTCTTGCTTATATCAATAATATATTTTCACATCTTAGAAATAAAATAAAATATGCGCGTTGAAAAGATCATGCAAATTATGCGTGTTTCATACGCATTTTAATATATTAAATAACTTAAAGATCATTTGTATGCTGATTTGGAAACTTGGTCATATAATTATACTAAATATCATAGTTTTTGTTATTTGTGATGTGTGAGTTTTCATTTTTCTGCATGCTCGGACATAGTTTTGTTTGGATGTGAGACGGAAAGTAACGAATGAAACGTAGAAGTCCATCGCAGACTATAGTGGAGTTAGCTGAGTAGCTATTACATGCGGACCAAGAGCTTTTTTCCGAGGGAGTGAGCTTGGAAAAGTACGAAACTTCCCGGTATACATGAAGTTAGACCGATAGGGGCCAATCTAATCGAGTCGATGTATTTACAGATCACTAGCTGGCCAATAGGAAGTTATTCCCTCACATCACATTCAAATTGCTTCATCGATTATATTGTTAGCCCTAGAATAATGGCGTTCCGCAATTTTATATAATTTCGGCAATTTTATCAACATTGTTCATTGTATAAGTATCGGAAATTTTTTCAATTTTACTTTTCTGGATTTTTTGACAAAACTGAAATCGATTATTTCTGAGAACACATTCTTAGTAAAATTATTATAATTATTTGCTTTTTCTCTCATTTTATTCTCTCATTTCATTCTTTTATTTTATTTATAATTTATATTTACTCTTAAAAACATCAATAGATATATATGTATCCTTGAATTATATTAAAATTAATAACTACAAATATTTTATATATTATACCTTCAATATTTGTGAAAAAATGGTGCAACTCTGCCACATATGAAAACTTGAAACTTTTATTTAGATCTATCTATAATAATTTTTCTTAAATAAATCCAAAGTATACCGCTCGATATAAAGTTTACCAGTATTTCCATGTATTTTTTCGATACGGAAACATTTCCAACAGCAGGCGGAATAAAAACTGCGAAGCCGCTAATCTTTCTCGCGATTGTAGGGACAACGTTTAATCGGCACCTAGTTGACATAGCGCGGGTCGTTTCGCCCCAGTCTTCCGCATATATCGCGTTTCCGTCGGTACGGTGTGTACGAGAGTGCAGGCCTGCTTGAAATTTTCCATGTTCTCCTCCCAGCAGACACTTCCTCCTCCCCGAGCATCCCCATTCGTAGTCGACGTTTCGCATTGGAATCGAAAACGGGCCAGGCGGCGCCCGGCAGCGGCAGACGGTTTAAACAATCGTCGAAGAGAAAACGAGCCAGAGAAGGAAAAAAAAGGCGAGCTAGGGTGATCCCGCCTCTCTGGCCGTTTCGCTCCGTGAGTCCGTGATACATCGAGATATCGCCGAGTCGTTGTTGACCGAAGTTTCGATGATCCCGGCCGGAGAAAGATTCAACTCGTGCCCGGACGATTATGTGAGAGGAGGTGGACGGCGCCAACCCGAGCAGACACGAGGGTGAACCGTGGGCCGCGGCCTGGTTATCGATATATTTTCAATACCGAGACAAAGCGATATAATCCGCGTTTAATTGGAAAACTTCACCTCGACCGGCTTCCCTCGCCGATACAAATCGCGGGAGTGAGATATCGCGGCTACCACCCCCTTTCATTTCCCGTCGCCAAGGCCGCTGGGCCGCGAATTTGTTTTCGTTGGTTGCAATGTTTGGTGATTCGAGCGGTAGCGTTGTTTACGTATAGAATAATGAAAAGCATTGATCGCCATTATTTTGTTTACCTCGATAAACGATACTTTGAATAAAACATTATCATCGTGAATACGTTTGACCAGTTGAAATCGAAAATTAGTAGAATTATTTTCACAAGCTAATATTTTGTTGCTTCATTTGTGTTTTTTATACATCTTATTCATTCATTATTTAGAGGCTAACCGTGTAATTTTGTTAAGTATTATTTATATAAATTTTTACTTAACATAATTTTTAAATTTATTTTTTATAAATTGTTTGTATTTTTCTATATCTTAAGACTTCCTATAATATAATAAATATTATTTTTTATCAAAACAAATCATTTATTTTTTATATTTTTGTTTGTTGTATCTATATATTTTAGTTTATATTTTTTATATTATGGGCATACTTGCTTTTCTCATATTATTTCTATTATTTATGATTATTTTCTTCCTAATCTAAATTAATTTATTATTACTGTTATCGAAAGAATCAATTTTTCCCCAAAAATTATGTTAATGAATATATATATATACGGTATGTAAGAAGAAAAAAATGTAAAATTAACGTACATCAAGAAAATCAGTGGAAAGTACAACGAGTGGCTCAAGTTAGTTATCTCGAGGGATATTTTACGAGATTTCTCGTCATACTCGCCACCTCGTGTATACTACATCCGTATTTTTCTTTTTTACCGTGGCGTTTGAAGGGCCTCTCACCTAGGATGGGGTTAAATTTGAAAAGTTTTTAAACGCGCCTTGTCTCTTGCCTCATTGCTCCCTGAGGAAACTTACGGAACGAGCAAATTCCTGTTTGCCCGTCAGTCATGTCATTTCCATAACTTTCGGGAGATGATTAACCTGATGTGACGTTGGAAAATAACATCGGGGACATCTTATTCGTGACACGGAAGATGATACTTGCACGAAATACCACCGTACCTAACTTTGTGTAACTATGTTTTCGATTACGACGTATTCATTCTTCCTGCGCAATATATATTTTTTTCATTTTAATATTTCCATATTTATTTATAATTTTGAAATTATATACTTTGATTTATATTTATTATATTTTATTTTAAATATAGATATTTTATATCAAACAGGGTATTAAAAAAACCATTCAATATGATAGATAGGACACATCATACCGAATAAAAAAACCTTAGTAAACATACTTAGTATGTGTATGTGTATATACACATATATTTATAAGAATATATGAATTGTGAAATTTGTCAAATCAAGATTATTTTAAACATAATTTTTAGAGTCATATTTCCTTGTGTTTTACGAGCAAAACTTGTTTAACTTGTAACCCTTTCATTCTATAAAGTTTCGGTGACTATATCACAAAATACATCTTGTTAAAAGGAAGTCTAATATGTCTTGCAACGAAAACTTTTGAGTAGAATATCAAAATAAAGATGCTGTGGTAAGAACTTCTCATTGCTACTTAATTATGGTTTATATTCCTTAAATGAGAAAACGTATAATCACGGTTTCTGAAATTTCTGTCATAAATTCTCTCTTATTTCTTTAAATAAATATTTAAAGTGAACACATTTAATAAAACTAATTTATTTTATTAACAATTTTTATACTAATAATTTAATACAATGATATTATTGTTTATATGTATTTGTGTGCGTGTCTGTGTGTGTGTATGTGTATGTGTGATAAAAAACATTAATGAAGTTTATTTTTAAGAGATCTGAAAAGGTGCATGCAAATTAGATGAAATAATTTTACACAGCTTTACAATTTAGTGTAATCATAATTCAGACAAACATATAATTGAATAAGAAAAGTCATCTACAAAACCAATTTAATTATCTCATTTCGTGGATACGATGAGGTGCTGATAAGCTACCGATGGAACATTAAGAACTTAAACGAGCTCCAGGCGCATTCTCTTAACCGATAGAAATGCTATTTAGCTCGCTTTCTTTTTTTTTACTCCGCACCGTTTGTTCCGTGTATTTCGGGACACGAGAACACCTAATTCCTCGAGAATCTATTATATATCTATATGTATGCGGGTATCGACGGCGATTGGAACGATGGGCGCGATGGATCCAGCCTGGGGAATTTTTTATCTCTGCCAGATAATCGCAATTGGTTCGAGCCGCAATGCCGGAAAACATTCTCGATATTTGCAGATTGCAATGAGACATGCGAGGGGCAGCGCTTTTTTTACCCTTTTTCAAGCCCGGTTTAGAGGAGATACACCCTCGCTCGGTAATGGCCTGCCACCCGGTCGCTTCTTTCACCCCCCTCCGCGAGGTTACCTCTCACCCGTTCCGAAACACTTCGAAGATTCCCTATCCACATCGCAAAGCACGTCGGTCGCTCAATTTACTTCGATTTCCTTTTTTACCCTTTTCTTTCATCCATCCCTTTACTCCTTCGTGCTCGGAGACCGCAGGTGTCAATTTAGTTTTATACACTCATTTAAAATTTTGACGATAATTTCATTCGTATCTCAGAGATGCGCATCGTAACAAATAATAATAATCGTCTTAGTAATGCGTCTTAATAAATGTCATATTAGTCACAGAATTAATTTTAACATTTTTGAAAAGAACTATTTATTTAATAAATTAAAATATTGAATAATCTAAGGGAATACGAATTTCCTGTTTAAATCCAGCAGCAAAATTAGAAGTACTCGAAAATCATCTTACGACCTAAAGCAAGGACGATTCACGAAAACAAATTTTTCATTGTCGCGAATTTTTCTCCGACAAACAGCGCTACAAAGAGCTAGCAATTAAGAACGTAAGAAGGGACCATCGTAAACCAAATGACGGAAACGTGTAATGGAACAAAAGTCGCTTCGAATCCTCTCACCGCACCCTCAACGGATTCACCATCGTCATTATCGCCTGTGTCCAACGCTAAAGAAGAACAATTAAAATATGACAATCGTTAGATTTAATTATCGGGACAAAAGGGCAGCGCGAACGAACCCCGGCCCGATAAGAATGCTGCGCGCAGCTGAAAACTTGAAAGACATTTAAAAGCGTGGCTAAAAGGGCTGGGCCATCACGCCTGATTTCTCCACAAAAGTCCTGTCCGACGAGTTATTATTAAGTACAGGACATAACAATCAAAGGAAGAATCTTCCGAATCATTTATAATAGGTGTTATGGTAATAATAATTATCGCAGAGATCTTTCGTCGGGGAACGGATACTTCTTGAAATGCCGATTCGTCTAACTACTCAATGGCAGTAATATAAAAAAGGCACAACTCCATATAAACCAGTACATTGAATAACATATTTTGTATGAAAAATATATATGAATAATATATATATGAATGATATATATAATTATCTTAAAATAAAAAGATAATTTCTATGTTGCAATAATATACCTATTGTTATATTAGTAGGAAAGAGCTATAAAGCTTTTTAATTATTGAAACCTGTTTCTGTATGCATAAAGAGCTTGAGTCGCCAAAGGTTTTGCCGACCATGCATGCAATTGGCAACTATCTACAATTGCCCGGTCAACCCTATCTTTTATCCTCCCCTATTGTCTGAGGAGTTTCTTCGATCGCTTTTTACGCCGGCGATAATTGCAATTCAGCGTTTGTATAGATGGCCTAGGCAGCCAATTTAACCAGCTCTTGCTAACTTATATTACTCTAGTATGACATAAACATTGCCGATTGTTATTTTATTTTGATTCAAATATTACGACACATGTAAGGAAATATATTTTTTGTAATTAATTTCTCTTGTAGATTGTTTATTGAAATTAGCAGGTTCATAATTAATTTAATCTTTCGTATAGGAGATTTTTTTTATATCTTTTATATATATTATTAATTTGCTAATAAAA
>NW_021849616.1:899653-904794 GCF_003651465.1 Formica exsecta | reverse complement strand
ACTAGCTGGCCAATAGGAAGTTATTCCCTCACATCACATTCAAATTGCTTCATCGATTATATTGTTAGCCCTAGAATAATGGCGTTCCGCAATTTTATATAATTTCGGCAATTTTATCAACATTGTTCATTGTATAAGTATCGGAAATTTTTTCAATTTTACTTTTCTGGATTTTTTGACAAAACTGAAATCGATTATTTCTGAGAACACATTCTTAGTAAAATTATTATAATTATTTGCTTTTTCTCTCATTTTATTCTCTCATTTCATTCTTTTATTTTATTTATAATTTATATTTACTCTTAAAAACATCAATAGATATATATGTATCCTTGAATTATATTAAAATTAATAACTACAAATATTTTATATATTATACCTTCAATATTTGTGAAAAAATGGTGCAACTCTGCCACATATGAAAACTTGAAACTTTTATTTAGATCTATCTATAATAATTTTTCTTAAATAAATCCAAAGTATACCGCTCGATATAAAGTTTACCAGTATTTCCATGTATTTTTTCGATACGGAAACATTTCCAACAGCAGGCGGAATAAAAACTGCGAAGCCGCTAATCTTTCTCGCGATTGTAGGGACAACGTTTAATCGGCACCTAGTTGACATAGCGCGGGTCGTTTCGCCCCAGTCTTCCGCATATATCGCGTTTCCGTCGGTACGGTGTGTACGAGAGTGCAGGCCTGCTTGAAATTTTCCATGTTCTCCTCCCAGCAGACACTTCCTCCTCCCCGAGCATCCCCATTCGTAGTCGACGTTTCGCATTGGAATCGAAAACGGGCCAGGCGGCGCCCGGCAGCGGCAGACGGTTTAAACAATCGTCGAAGAGAAAACGAGCCAGAGAAGGAAAAAAAAGGCGAGCTAGGGTGATCCCGCCTCTCTGGCCGTTTCGCTCCGTGAGTCCGTGATACATCGAGATATCGCCGAGTCGTTGTTGACCGAAGTTTCGATGATCCCGGCCGGAGAAAGATTCAACTCGTGCCCGGACGATTATGTGAGAGGAGGTGGACGGCGCCAACCCGAGCAGACACGAGGGTGAACCGTGGGCCGCGGCCTGGTTATCGATATATTTTCAATACCGAGACAAAGCGATATAATCCGCGTTTAATTGGAAAACTTCACCTCGACCGGCTTCCCTCGCCGATACAAATCGCGGGAGTGAGATATCGCGGCTACCACCCCCTTTCATTTCCCGTCGCCAAGGTCGCTGGGCCGCGAATTTGTTTTCGTTGGTTGCAATGTTTGGTGATTCGAGCGGTAGCGTTGTTTACGTATAGAATAATGAAAAGCATTGATCGCCATTATTTTGTTTACCTCGATAAACGATACTTTGAATAAAACATTATCATCGTGAATACGTTTGACCAGTTGAAATCGAAAATTAGTAGAATTATTTTCACAAGCTAATATTTTGTTGCTTCATTTGTGTTTTTTATACATCTTATTCATTCATTATTTAGAGGCTAACCGTGTAATTTTGTTAAGTATTATTTATATAAATTTTTACTTAACATAATTTTTAAATTTATTTTTTATAAATTGTTTGTATTTTTCTATATCTTAAGACTTCCTATAATATAATAAATATTATTTTTTATCAAAACAAATCATTTATTTTTTATATTTTTGTTTGTTGTATCTATATATTTTAGTTTATATTTTTTATATTATGGGCATACTTGCTTTTCTCATATTATTTCTATTATTTATGATTATTTTCTTCCTAATCTAAATTAATTTATTATTACTGTTATCGAAAGAATCAATTTTTCCCCAAAAATTATGTTAATGAATATATATATATACGGTATGTAAGAAGAAAAAAATGTAAAATTAACGTACATCAAGAAAATCAGTGGAAAGTACAACGAGTGGCTCAAGTTAGTTATCTCGAGGGATATTTTACGAGATTTCTCGTCATACTCGCCACCTCGTGTATACTACATCCGTATTTTTCTTTTTTACCGTGGCGTTTGAAGGGCCTCTCACCTAGGATGGGGTTAAATTTGAAAAGTTTTTAAACGCGCCTTGTCTCTTGCCTCATTGCTCCCTGAGGAAACTTACGGAACGAGCAAATTCCTGTTTGCCCGTCAGTCATGTCATTTCCATAACTTTCGGGAGATGATTAACCTGATGTGACGTTGGAAAATAACATCGGGGACATCTTATTCGTGACACGGAAGATGATACTTGCACGAAATACCACCGTACCTAACTTTGTGTAACTATGTTTTCGATTACGACGTATTCATTCTTCCTGCGCAATATATATTTTTTTCATTTTAATATTTCCATATTTATTTATAATTTTGAAATTATATACTTTGATTTATATTTATTATATTTTATTTTAAATATAGATATTTTATATCAAACAGGGTATTAAAAAAACCATTCAATATGATAGATAGGACACATCATACCGAATAAAAAAACCTTAGTAAACATACTTAGTATGTGTATGTGTATATACACATATATTTATAAGAATATATGAATTGTGAAATTTGTCAAATCAAGATTATTTTAAACATAATTTTTAGAGTCATATTTCCTTGTGTTTTACGAGCAAAACTTGTTTAACTTGTAACCCTTTCATTCTATAAAGTTTCGGTGACTATATCACAAAATACATCTTGTTAAAAGGAAGTCTAATATGTCTTGCAACGAAAACTTTTGAGTAGAATATCAAAATAAAGATGCTGTGGTAAGAACTTCTCATTGCTACTTAATTATGGTTTATATTCCTTAAATGAGAAAACGTATAATCACGGTTTCTGAAATTTCTGTCATAAATTCTCTCTTATTTCTTTAAATAAATATTTAAAGTGAACACATTTAATAAAACTAATTTATTTTATTAACAATTTTTATACTAATAATTTAATACAATGATATTATTGTTTATATGTATTTGTGTGCGTGTCTGTGTGTGTGTATGTGTATGTGTGATAAAAAACATTAATGAAGTTTATTTTTAAGAGATCTGAAAAGGTGCATGCAAATTAGATGAAATAATTTTACACAGCTTTACAATTTAGTGTAATCATAATTCAGACAAACATATAATTGAATAAGAAAAGTCATCTACAAAACCAATTTAATTATCTCATTTCGTGGATACGATGAGGTGCTGATAAGCTACCGATGGAACATTAAGAACTTAAACGAGCTCCAGGCGCATTCTCTTAACCGATAGAAATGCTATTTAGCTCGCTTTCTTTTTTTTTACTCCGCACCGTTTGTTCCGTGTATTTCGGGACACGAGAACACCTAATTCCTCGAGAATCTATTATATATCTATATGTATGCGGGTATCGACGGCGATTGGAACGATGGGCGCGATGGATCCAGCCTGGGGAATTTTTTATCTCTGCCAGATAATCGCAATTGGTTCGAGCCGCAATGCCGGAAAACATTCTCGATATTTGCAGATTGCAATGAGACATGCGAGGGGCAGCGCTTTTTTTACCCTTTTTCAAGCCCGGTTTAGAGGAGATACACCCTCGCTCGGTAATGGCCTGCCACCCGGTCGCTTCTTTCACCCCCCTCCGCGAGGTTACCTCTCACCCGTTCCGAAACACTTCGAAGATTCCCTATCCACATCGCAAAGCACGTCGGTCGCTCAATTTACTTCGATTTCCTTTTTTACCCTTTTCTTTCATCCATCCCTTTACTCCTTCGTGCTCGGAGACCGCAGGTGTCAATTTAGTTTTATACACTCATTTAAAATTTTGACGATAATTTCATTCGTATCTCAGAGATGCGCATCGTAACAAATAATAATAATCGTCTTAGTAATGCGTCTTAATAAATGTCATATTAGTCACAGAATTAATTTTAACATTTTTGAAAAGAACTATTTATTTAATAAATTAAAATATTGAATAATCTAAGGGAATACGAATTTCCTGTTTAAATCCAGCAGCAAAATTAGAAGTACTCGAAAATCATCTTACGACCTAAAGCAAGGACGATTCACGAAAACAAATTTTTCATTGTCGCGAATTTTTCTCCGACAAACAGCGCTACAAAGAGCTAGCAATTAAGAACGTAAGAAGGGACCATCGTAAACCAAATGACGGAAACGTGTAATGGAACAAAAGTCGCTTCGAATCCTCTCACCGCACCCTCAACGGATTCACCATCGTCATTATCGCCTGTGTCCAACGCTAAAGAAGAACAATTAAAATATGACAATCGTTAGATTTAATTATCGGGACAAAAGGGCAGCGCGAACGAACCCCGGCCCGATAAGAATGCTGCGCGCAGCTGAAAACTTGAAAGACATTTAAAAGCGTGGCTAAAAGGGCTGGGCCATCACGCCTGATTTCTCCACAAAAGTCCTGTCCGACGAGTTATTATTAAGTACAGGACATAACAATCAAAGGAAGAATCTTCCGAATCATTTATAATAGGTGTTATGGTAATAATAATTATCGCAGAGATCTTTCGTCGGGGAACGGATACTTCTTGAAATGCCGATTCGTCTAACTACTCAATGGCAGTAATATAAAAAAGGCACAACTCCATATAAACCAGTACATTGAATAACATATTTCGTATGAAAAATATATATGAATAATATATATATGAATGATATATATAATTATCTTAAAATAAAAAGATAATTTCTATGTTGCAATAATATACCTATTGTTATATTAGTAGGAAAGAGCTATAAAGCTTTTTAATTATTGAAACCTGTTTCTGTATGCATAAAGAGCTTGAGTCGCCAAAGGTTTTGCCGACCATGCATGCAATTGGCAACTATCTACAATTGCCCGGTCAACCCTATCTTTTATCCTCCCCTATTGTCTGAGGAGTTTCTTCGATCGCTTTTTACGCCGGCGATAATTGCAATTCAGCGTTTGTATAGATGGCCTAGGCAGCCAATTTAACCAGCTCTTGCTAACTTATATTACTCTAGTATGACATAAACATTGCCGATTGTTATTTTATTTTGATTCAAATATTACGACACATGTAAGGAAATATATTTTTTGTAATTAATTTCTCTTGTAGATTGTTTATTGAAATTAGCAGGTTCATAATTAATTTAATCTTTCGTATAGGAGATTTTTTTTATATCTTTTATATATATTATTAATTTGCTAATAAAA
>NW_021849616.1:898054-899537 GCF_003651465.1 Formica exsecta | reverse complement strand
AATAAAATTATTTATTTAGAACTTTTAGTTTCTTTTTATATAATTAATAAACAATAAATCTTTACTTTAATAAAATCTTGCAAAAGTAAATGTTTCTTTGTCATAAAGATCTTGAAATTAAAAATATATAGATGTCAAATTTATATTAGTTAATCAGCAAAATGAGAAGTTGCAAAATATAATTTTATTTTTCCAAGTATAACGTAATATCTCTTAACAAGTATAGTAAAAATTATAGGAGAATTTATCTTTGACATATATTAAACTAAGGGTTAGGTGTCTAGAGTTAAGTTTTGTGAGAAAGTCGAGAAACATGACTTTTCACGAGAGATTTTCACGATCTCGATTATATCCCAGGAGAAGTATAATTAACTGCCACGAGTAGGGATGGCGACCCACGGTTGTCTAAATAATTTACGTTGTGTTCTGACTTCCAGTTTCGCGTGTCTCGTATAATATGTCACTATTATAATCTATAATTTTCCATTCTATCTATTTGTAAAATAATGAAGAACTACGTTTTTTTCACCATCAGCATTTTTGATGATTTTGATATTTTCAGATGTAAATCTTTTTTTAAATAACTATTTAACAATCGAACACGGTTTTTTATTTTATAGTATTGAAAATGATCAATCTTTGATAAATATGGCGTTATTTGTTATTAAATACAAGAATTTAAAGGACACATTTCATAATTATTTTATGCGGATTTTATTGAACAGACAGCGAGATGAAAGAAATTTCGTTACTTATTAGCATGAATTTAATAAGTACGTCTTGTGGGTCTGCGCGGGTGTGCGCAGACACATTGTATAAATACTATTATTGTTCATAAATATTCATCCACATTTAATATCGGCGGCATTGTGGCGCGTAAGTTTCGCGAGGAAGCCACTGGTAGAGTTTAGGCAAAGTTTTAAGAAAATCCTCTCTGCTGTCTCTGTCTTTCTCTCTTCCGCTTATTTTAACGTAATAATCTGTATTTTTATTTATATTATATTAAGCATATTATTACTACTAAGAAAATAGAAAAAATAAATTGGTATTTATTAATATGTTTATGTCAATTTCGAAAAATTTACATAATATTTTTAAGAATAAAAAAATCAATTACTTTATTATATATATATATATATATATATTTTTTTATATTACATTGCGTAAACTATTTTTCATTTTAATATCAATCTGCCAATGAAATTTGATTTTAAACATCACGCCATAAAGTTTATCGAAATGTTATCTTTATTTTGATATAAAAGCCGTACGTTTCCGCATTTCACTCATTGTCTGACATGATTTAAACAATAATAATGATAGAGGCTCTCTGGATTAAAATCAAATATAATAGAAAAGTGCATTTAGAGCCAAGCGCGGTACGTGGTGCGCAAACTGTTTATTATTAGTGATAAATTAATACTAATATAAATTTCGAACGTTTCGATCCTTTATTTGGGTCATCTTCAGCGAAAAGTTAGAC
>NW_021849616.1:859313-897971 GCF_003651465.1 Formica exsecta | reverse complement strand
TTTTATTTTTTAATTTATTATTTGTGATTTTATTCTCATATTTTTAAGAATTACTTATGGTTTGTATTTAATCGTGTTTTTTTCTTGTTATTTGCATGAAACAAACTTTAGATTCGCTTTTTTAAATCCGAGCACCTCGCTGATGAAATTCATAAAAATCGCGCACACATTAGACCCAACGTTCTTGTTCTCTCCGAATTACCGGACGACAAGAACTCCTTCAAACAAAGAAAGTAGGACTTCCTTCCGTTTTTTTCTCCGCCCGCCATATCGTTCTTCAGCACCGGCAGTTGAAATATTTGCTCGTGGTTTCTCCCAATTATAATTAACCTTAATAATATTCATTTCGCACACCGAAACGAAGTTGTTCGTCTGCCAGAAAAGCCCACGCTGAGAGAGAGATTATATTAATTAATCTATTAAGATGTACATTTTTAACGGCCGCCAAACCGACCCGACTTGCCGCCATTCCTTTCTTACGCTTCTTTAATTCTGTTGTTAAAGCTCTTTGCTACTTTATCAAGAGTTATGAAAACTGACAGCTGACGCTCTGTATCTTGTATATATGTATACTCAACTTTCCAATAAACTTTAAATAGCATTTTGAAATTGATTGTCAATATATTAATGGTCATTATAATTATGTGACTTATTTTAAAAATGTTATAACTAAGTAATCTAACTTAATTTGATAACGTTTAAATAATTTTTAATAATTAATTAATTTTAATAATTAAATAATAATTATTTAAAAAAATAATAATAACCCATTTTTATAAGCATCTAATCTCATGTATATCAAATTAACAATTAATTGCTTGTAAATATTATGCTTCAAAATAATATTGAAATATTCTCACGTCTAATATTATCAACTTAATATGTATAATTAATTCTCTTTAGAGATGCTACGTTCCATTACTAAAATGGTAAGGGAGGGTATATGAAAATGCCATCGTGGACAGCGCAAGCTACCTTCTCATCGAGATGTTTCGAACAGCGACGGACAGACACGCGGAAAATATTTAATTAAAGTAAAAACCAAAAAAATCCGCGGCTACCACCTCGGCCGCACATTGTCGAACGTCGGATGATCGCGGTGGCCTTTTACCTCTTCGTGGTACATGTCACATGCCCACTTTATTGGTAAACTCTCAGTCAGTTATTTAATTAACACGTCTGATCGATAGGCGTCCAGTAAAATCATATACAGCGGATGCCGAGCGGTAATATGTGCGGCTTTCAACGAATTGAAATTTTTATCTTTTTTTCATAAATCCAACACAAAATCCAACTTTGTAAATATACATTCTCTGCTTGCTATAATAATTCTTGTACCATCGTAATTCTTGATTGTTATAAAATGTCGCGAAAATGTGATTTTAAAGTTAAAAGTTATTTGGTTTGTTAATCGTAGATTCCTATATTAAAATTGGAAAACCTAAATGATATAATGAAAATGGACGTGAAACAGGAAACTGACAATTAATCATTAATTACTGATACACTTCTTACTCAGGAAATAGACACTATAATCGTCTTTGAAACGATGTCATACAATAGTCCACGCTTTTCTAATAATCAATAAGGGCATTTTGCGATTAATTTTCTATAAAGTGTATGAATATGAAATGAATATTCAAATATAATTACGATAATAGTCTGATAAATAATTTTCTAGAATTTTCATATATTATATTAATATTTTAATAATGACCATTAATAAATAGAGAGAGATCTGCAATAAATTAATTTAAAAAATATATAAAAACATAAATTTATAGAACTCAATGTATACATATATAAATTATGCTACAGATATAGATGTTTATCACAGAATTTAGATATTTAAAAAAAAATATATATTCACATATATAATATGATGAAGTATGGAAAGTGAAGTTTACGAGATTGTCGATAAGCATGCATTAGCGTCGTTTTTATGTTTCGTCGCAAAATACACGCCGTCAAAATAAACCGATAAACGCCAGATTCGTGAAAAACGGATGACGAATCCAAGCGCGTAATGCCACGTTCGAACAAAATGCAAATTTGCGCCGTCTCCGCACTTTTATTTCGCCGTTATAAAAGTTGAAGCGAAGTCTCGTTTTCTTTTTTTTTTTTTACGGCCAGCCACAATATTTCCGAGGACTTTAGCGTACTCGATTGCAAAGTAGTGAAGCGAGGGTCGAGCGTTGTAAAGCGATTTACGGCGAAAACAGCCAATAAACGACCGCGATCGTAATGAAATACCATGAATAATCGACTGGTTACACCGTCGTACAAAATTAAGCATCTATTCAATCACTCAACAAAAACTTTTTATTTCTTTATATTCTGAAACTATCTTTATTATAAGTATAATAATATATTTTTTAACGAAATAAATGCTCTCGTGCTTTTATGCAATTAATTAATTAATTAATTAATTGATTGAAATAATTACACAAAAGATTATTTTTTACATATGCTCCTATTTATATATAATAACTATATAGTAATATATAAGAGCTACATATTCTCCTTGGTTAAATTATCACGAGATGCAACAGAATAATCCTTTCATCTATATCCTGTGTAGGCATTTGATATAAAACATGGTCACTTTACGTTAATACGATGTGGAATGTACTCATACGAGAAAACTCGCGTAAAGCCACAGTCTCCGTCCTTTGTAATTTCGCCAATTAGCTTGATCAATTGAGAATACACACGCGATCTGAAAAGTTAAACCTAATTAGTAGAAACATACGCGAGCATGTGTTTGAGACAAATATGCGTTTCCGGCAAGAAAGCGAACATCGGGTTGGCATAAAATATTCAGGCGTTTATGTATCTGAGAGTATAGTTGTTCTATTACGCGCATTATCGTAAATTTACGGCAATAGTTCTATTAATCGATTTTAAGATTGCTTTTGAACATTTTTCCATTCTCGAAAACGCTGACTATTTGCCCCCGAAATCCATGATGGACGATGGTTAAAAGCGACCTAAATACACGAGAATATGTTTAAGAGAAGCGTACATCGGAGCCGTATTCTTCCATTAACACAGAGGGGAGGAAGAGGTGGAAAAGCCGGGGGTGTGTAGTAGAGCTCTTGTGGGATACGGAGGAGAGAGGGACAGAGTGGCTTGTTTACGTAACGCTTTATCGTTAGAGGGTCCGTCGGATTTTCTTGTTGATCCTCCACGGTCTCTCTAATAGCGATTTTGGTTTATTTTGGTTAACAAATTTGGTTAACAAAGTGCGCCTTGCCGCGCGCGTCCGTTCGTTCGTTATCGCTCGTTTTTATTTCGACTTTTTCCTTTCTGCGAACATATTTGAAAAATTTACGTACGAAGGTGGCCGCGATGCTAAATGCATCTGTGTATACTATTCGTACAAAAATTATTTTAAAAATATGTGATATAGAAAAAATATTTATTTGTTCAAAGTATTGAAAATTAATAACATATACACACACATGAATAATATATATGCAATTTGCCTTGCCTCTTGCAATCTTTATGTAATACTAGATTCTAGAGGAAACAGAATATATACGGGTTTAGCAATAGTAGGTTATCGCGTCTAGATGCTTTATTTATGATACTTGTCTCGTCGACGAGGA
Organism: Formica exsecta; assembly: GCF_003651465.1. Lineage (NCBI taxonomy): Eukaryota > Metazoa > Arthropoda > Insecta > Hymenoptera > Formicidae > Formica > Formica exsecta. Next base: position 894,360 of record NW_021849616.1, on the reverse strand, counting down.
ATGAATTATTTAGGAGCATTCTGTTTAATATAAATGGCAACTTACATTTGCTTAAGACTGTGGTATACCTCAATCAAGACGCATTATTCAATATAGTTTAGTGTGGCGTAAAATGTAGAAGATACAACTCTCGCTTCGCGCGTGTGTCCCTTTCGCCTTAGAAATGGAATCGCGTCTGTTTGTCTGTTTGCAATAGCAATTAGCACCAGCTCCCCGTAGATTGGATCATCCCCGCCGTCGTTCATCTTGACATCACGCTCCACCGTCGTCGACGCCGCCGCAAGATGGCAAATTACAATTACCTAAAATACACAAGCAGCGAGCGTCGGGAGATGACGATCAAAGGTTACAGACACGCTCAACGCATCTGTGATATTATTAATCACAAAAGGTGGCATTTTTTATCTCGCTTGTTTTAAACGCGCGTTGGTTCTCTCTTGAAAAAATATTCGAATTGCCCAGAGGACGGCGATAAGAGAGAAATGTTATCTATCAATTTTAAGCAGCTCTGTAGTTGAAAACGGTCGAGTGGTTGAGGGACGTTACCAATAAATTGATGAGACACCGGCAGCCTCGTAATAAGATGACTACGTTATAACGATCCGGCACTCGCCACGTTATTAATTGGCCCTTCACGCGGAGAGACCCTCTCCGTTGTTCTGCTTCGATATATATTCCGCGATATCAAGCGGTCTCGATAAGTGGCCAATTGTGATCGATGCTACATTCAAAATCTATATAATCTTCACATTTAATGCTGCGCGTTGTATATCTCGGTTCTATATCATTCAAGCAAATTTTGAAAGAAACAGCCTATTTTATCCAAAAAATAAGATTATCGTTAATGAATCAGAATCTAAATTTTCTTTCTCGTTGAATATATAACGTATTTGATCAATCGCGATATAAAACGAGAGATTAAAACTATAGATGTGCAAGATTGATCGCGGGAGAAGGCAATAAGTCTTGGCAACTTAGGCTAAAGAATTTTTTTCCCGCCGAAGGAGTCGCGAAGACTGGGTAACGAGTCGAGTTTTTCATCGTTACTCCCCGACGAAAAAAAGCTTCGGGAAGGAAATAAATACAAATTGCAGGATTACCGGGACTTTTCACGCTGATATGGGGCCCCATGCTCTTCATGCGACAACGTTCTCTATTTTCCGGATACTTCGTATAAGTTACGACGGGCCGCTTCATGAAACCAAATGTACCGTGAAATTTTCTGCCGCCGCGAAACAACCACGGATGCTGGATGACGTTACCGTGCGTTTCTCGCGATACCTTATTTATGTACGAGAACCATGAATGAATTTAAAAATTGTGCAATTTATGCGGGCAATGACTCGCGCTCTATAGATATGCAAAAAATATCGATGCCGAAACATAAAATATGAAAGATATAAAGGAAAAAACGGCGATATAAAATATGATAACAATATTTTATAAAAGAATACGCATACTATAATACTGTTTTATCATTTTTCATCTTAATACAACAAATTCCATAATATATACTTTTTGTTACTTGCTTGAATTTTTAACTTTAATTTTCATAAATTGTACAGGTTTTATATTATTGTATTTCTGAATCAATTTTGATTGTTGCTCTTGCATTCTGAAACTAATTGAAGAACACAAGTTAAGTAGTAAGTTACTAATCTTTTCGGTTACTGTTCGTGAAGAAAGACAATCAAGTAACTTGCTATTTGATTTGTCTTTCTATCAATTTCAGATAAATCTAACATTGTTTCTTAAGTTCTCGAATCAATATTTATTTCGCTTTTCTGTAATTAAACAAAATTTTTGGATATATAATATCAAAAATATATAAACGTGTTCAAAAGTAGTTGTATAACTACTTGTAAAAAGTGTTGAGATGCTAACAATGATCTCGACAACGCGGATGAAAATCCGTGAGAATGTTTTCGAGATAAGCAAGCGATGCGAGAGGGTAGTTCGAGTCATACGAGTTCGAACGAAGAAAGGGTGTGTCGGACGGCCGTGTCCTGTCATGTTCGATAGCGATATACCTTGGGCTTTGGCTCCCTTAGAATTTCGTACCCGTTCTCTAATTGCATAATAGGATGCCCGCATGTAGGGGAAAAGGTGGGTGGATAATATAGACGTTTCTGGACCGAGCATGAGGGTAGCAATCGAAATAGACATGTCTTTCTAATATGCGATGTATACGGTTATTATGCTCTATTTCGAGTTTTTGCAGTATTCTATCTTTTTCATTTTTTTTTATTTTTACATATTAGATATAGTTGCATTTGTCATGCATAATTGATACATATAACGCAATGATAACACATGATGATATAATTGTTTTCCACAAAATATGCAGGCGTTTTCCAAAAAGGTGTTCCTTTCTATAGTAATATTGGAAGAGTTAAAAAAAAGAGATAAGAATCTAAAACGATCTCTGTATTTCTGCTCGTAATCTTTCTCCTGTCCGGATTTTTTTATCTATGAGTAATTTGAGAATACTCTATCTCTATCTAATGCAGTGAAAGTAGGTCGACTTCTGTTTTACTTCAAACTACCATACACGTGCATGATTTGGGCTAAATAATGAATTAGCCCTCTGCTTAAGTCAATTATTGAGATTTTACAAGTTCGATAAAGCTGTTCATGACGATTATTAACTGGAATATGTGCGGCGATGCGTCTGTGTTTGGCATGAGCCGAGATGATTGTCAGAAATTACGGGTATCAAATATTTAAAATGTACATTAGAATTTTATAAATCTCGAGATAGATGTATCGCCTGTACAGAAGCTTTCTAGAGAGCGTTATGAACATGCATTTTTCAGAACGAAATTAATCGTGTTACGTTCTATTATTTTCGTCTGTTATTTCAATGACTATATCGATTGATGACCAAATTATTCAGAAATGGAACGCTTATATGGTTTCAACGAATAGCAGTGTAATACAATTTAATTAACTATCTGATTTAATATTACTTTATTCTTATAATATAAATGGTTAATTAAATTGTATTACACTGCTATTCGTTGAAACCATATAAGCGTTTCATGTCATTTTTTGCAGACTTTTTTCAATGAATTAAATATGTAGCAACATTTTTTTAACATAAAGATATCGATGTATTTAATGATGCAAAAGAAAAAAATTTTATGTTTTATAATTTAATTATTTTAGAAACATATTTTACTTAGTTTGATACGTTAAAGAATTGAAACCGTTTTTGGTCTTTTTGAAGCAACGGTCCATGAGATGTGTATGATTCAGTAAATAAGAGAGATATTATCAATAATATTGAAATTTCAATAATCTGAGGGCCGTTTCCGTACTAATCTGACGATATTAGCATAGATTCCTAGACGGTAGATAATTCCGAATCTTGAGGGGTCGAAAGCAGAGACGCCTGATAACCGCCCCTTGTAAGTTAGCGTATCTACCGACGAAGAAGGGTAAGGCAAGGGGTGCTTTCGGGGCAGCACGCGTCCCTTCTATTAAATTAACGTAAGGCAAAGGGGTGGAAACCACCCCCGCCCTAGACACTAGGTCAACTGGTTCTACCTCGCCAAATCTTGACTATTCATATGTTGCCTCGGTGCATCGATTTTCTCGATAACAGACTAGAATGCCGCAATAAATATTAGGTTAATAAAAAAAACTGTTTAAAAAGACTTAGTACGAAATTAGACAACTATTAGTACAAAATTACTATTCCATTAACCTGGTAGATATTATTGTATTCAGCAAGTAGATCGTTAATAAATATCGTGCATGTGCGCGAGAACTTCTCAGAAGCGACCCGCACATACGATATCGCAATCGTAGGAACTGATTAAACAAGATTCACAAACCGCCCTCATAGGCGACGAATATCCTTCGAAATCTCAACACGGGCCATACCTGAAGTTGTCACTTCAAAGATGCTACAGAGAAATGGAAATTATAATAATAAATTGAAAATTATAATTAGAAGATACATATGTAGTATGTCGTCTAATGTTGAGAAAAATATGTCAAGCCATTTTATGTTAGAAACTAGAAACTTATCGCATCAGTGGAATATTTTCTAATAAATATTCAGACAAAAACACAGCATGTCAAAAGAATTTAAAAGAAAGCAGATAATTACATTCGCGCACTGACCGCCGTTAAGACGCTAAGATCTGCATTGTCCGCAAGAGGGTCCGCAAAAGGAAGTAAGGACAGCAGTAAACGTAATTTGAATTTCATGGCAGTTTAACGATCTTAATTAGAAAGCCCTTGCTCATCCTAACTCGAGGCCGTCCAGACCTGGAACCAGCAACCCCGAATCTCGAACCTACCTCTCGACTTAACCGGGCTTACTCAAGGAGAGACGCGTTAAGCCAGGAGGGATCTTAGCTCGCTGTTTATTCTCGTATTAACACCGTGCCTAAACTATCCGAAGACAAATCGTGTACACTATGCGCGAAGAAGGCACTCGACTGAGCTTGACCCTCAGGATAAGCTCTAAAGGATTCAGGTTGATTGATTTATCGTGTTAACGTGAATCAAATGACTGTTACGTCGTTGTTATTCTTCTTTACGGATCTTTTGCCATATGTGCGACTGAGTTTTATTTAATATACATGATAGATATATCGATTATAAAGGAAACTAAAAGAGTGAACAACACTAATTTTATATATAAAAGTGCATTATATATCTACAGACATTAATATTTTTTAATAATTGAGATATTGATAAATATTATTGACATAACAATCAATGCAGAATACTTGCAATTGAATCTGTTTAATCTTTCTGTTAAGGCAGGATAATTGTTGTATGACAAGTATAAACTACAAATAATTTGCATGAACTTCAATAAATTTATTTCATAAAATAAGATTTGATTAACAATTAATTAAATCTTATTATAATAAAAATTTTGTAATTATGAGTATGTTTCAGCGATAAAATTTTTCTTTTGTATTCGATACTCCAGTGTAATCGATTCAAATATTTCACACCTTTGCGTACGAAACTGCCAGGAATTTCGGGAAGAAAGGTCTAAGCAGTTATGCAGAAAATAGGTTAAAGCTTTCTATTATGACAAAAACCCACCGAGTCATCCCGATATACATTTTTCTTTAAAGACAAAAAACCAATAACAAAGTAAATTCACAATTTCTTAGCGTTTAACAATTCAGTTTACTCATACGTTACGATTTAACTAGGTAATTAACTTTATTACATACAATTATATATTATATGCCAAAAATTTTTGCCATTATTTTTAGAATGTGTATTTAATTTGTTAATTAATTTCTCATAGGTGATATGTGCTATTCATTTAAAAAAACTTAGGGAAATAAAACATCTAATGGTCGTAAATTTCAGCCGCGTAACTATAAGTTAGTATAACGTAAAAATTTGATGTTAAAATTAAACATAACGAAAAATATCTTATTTAAGCATTTGGTATTTCACCAAAGAGAAATTGTATCCTGTGCACGATTATTTAATTTAAAAAATATTTTAATAATATTATATAAGAAACTTAGTAAATCTATATATGTATGTACGTATATATTTGCATAATTTAATAGCAACGTTAGCGATCACGCATCCTATGGTACGGCATTGCCGAAATATATCGTTTTAATATAGCAGCGTGTTTGCATCACGAGCAAATCCTTCGTAATATCCAGTGGCCGACCGTGCGTGGGGAGGGGGTGAATTTCGCGCGAGAGTGGACCAAGTACTTTCGGGGTGGACGCCGGCCAAGCCAAGGCGGGCGCGGGGTGACCGCCGCCCCTAAAAGAAACATAAATAAGACAAATAGGGGCGATCGACAATAGAAAATATCGAATGTACAGAATGCTCCATAAATCGGAGGGGGCGAGGTTGAGCGAGGGTGGCGGCGGTGGCGCGACGGGGCGCGGGGACTGGTCACCGTTTGCTATAAGGCGGCCGATCTTTTTATGTTCCAACGCGCTCCCTTTCGCTCCCTCAGAAATATATCTATGGCCAATATCCGCAACCATTTCCCGTGCACGTTTCCACTGCGGATTCGATATACTCGCTACGTCGAGTGTTAGTCGCTAAGTGTGCGCGGGTTTGTACGAATGTGTTTGTGTCCTTTTGCGCGAATGCGTGAAGAAAAATACGTGGGGAGGAGCGACGAAGGGATCGCCGATGGAGGAAGCGTTTAACTGTATTAATTGCGCGATTGTAATATTCTAAATGGCCGATATCTGCGTGCATGCTTTATAATGTTCTTTTTCAATGGGAATAATAAATATCTTATGTAAGCATATAGTATGGTATGTAGTGGGTATAGAGTATAGAAATCCAAATCTCGAGCCGCGAATAAGTCTGCTAGAGTTAGTAATAAAAAAATGAAGAAATAACAAATGAGTAATTAATTAAGTAATAATTAAGTAATAATTTTTTTCTACTTTTATTTTATTTTATTTTTTTTCGTTTATACTAACATGTTATTATATAAAAGATAAAAGAAAATTCAAAATTCAAAATTTGTCGCATTGCGCATTCGATTTTCGTTCAAAGTCTGACCTTAAATAGAAGAGTAGTTATTGGTTGAAGCGAAAAGAGCACGGTTTTATGTCGCGCTCGTTACTTCCTGAGAGCGGTTGTAAGACGTAGGGATGGTACATACATCCGGAATAAACGAGAGAACGGAACGCGTGCTACGCGAACAAGGAGAGGGTTTGCAAACATAAGCCAACATTTGCGCAGCAGCGTCGCAAGCGCGTGTGCAAGACCGCCATCGAGGAAAGCCGAAAGGGGTTCGTACCGAAAGAGGAGCGCGCGTGGGACGCGCGGGAGGTTGGTCTGAATTCCCAGGTTTACGTTTACAACCTTAACTACAAATTCGACAGAGTTACCGAGGCATAAGAGGGCGGATTGTGTCTCGCAAGGGTGGTTAGAACTGCGTGTAAGAGTCACCCATCCTCCTCCTACCCTTCTGCGCTATTCTCTTCCAGTTGTTAAGAAGTCCCTCTGGACTAATTTCGACCCCCGCGTCCCTCTCGCGCTTTATCGTCTTGCTTCTTCATGTCTCGTCTCGATCACCTCAACTACCTACAAACGTTCCGCGTCATCTAAACTCACGGGCGCGTCAAATTGGGGTTGTTTCGTCAGAAGATAGGAATCAGGCTTTCTTATATTGTGATCATTATTCTCGTATTTTCCGATAGCAAAAGACGTTGATGTTTACTCAGTCATGTTATCACCTTTTAGCACCTTATGCATTTATAACAATAGAATAGAACAATAGAAAATATTTTAAGAATTTTTTTCTTATTAATGTTTTTTTCTATTTTACGTACAAAGCTAAATAAAGGAATATTTTTAGATAATCTTTCATATATTTTATTAAAAAATATTTATATTAAATAATAACATTAAAGCTATTGAAAAAAGATTATTTATACGAGAAGAGTCCAATACGTTCTGCAAATTAATGGAATAATAACAACACAAATTGCTCAATCCTTCTTGGACAAGGCACTCTTTTTCAATAAATGAATAAAGAAACGAACGAGCGGATCCTCGAGAATTCTTCGCCATCGAAACTTGCCCCAGCGGCCAAGCCACCCTCTTGGCGCGCTCAACGGGCGCGACGTCGAAAAAAAGACACAAGTGAGCGCGAATTCCCCCTATTCCGTTGTACCAACACAATACGAAGAGACATTGAAATTATTTATAACAGTTCATTAGCAAGAAATACTCTTTGTTGGCAAATCAAATTTTCTATGAGTCGTTCAGTCAAGAGATTATGGCACGGCGTATATGTACTTATTATTTAATATTAGAAGTAACTAAAAATTATATAGATCAAAAAATGGAAAAGATAAATATAAAATAAGACTTCTCTCTAGGGTTTAGTTCTCTCTAAGATTTTATATGATTTAATATCTTGTTTTTACAAACATCTTTTTATAAAAACGTGGAGTTTGAATTATATCTTTTTCTACTTCATATATTTCATTTTTTTTATATCTTTAATCATGCATTGTAATAAACCTTTTAAATTATAACTAATGAAAAGCTTTATTAACATTAAAATTTGATAGAGACTATATACACCATTAAAGGTCTTAATACAATTCCAGTAATACAGTCATAAATTCATTTTCTTCATTATGAGTTGAATCAGATAGTTACCGAAACTAAACTCGCAATGAATGGCGGTGAACCCGTCAACAGAGTCGCGTCGATTCTCTCTTGGCAGCATCTCTTATCAGTGACAATTGCATTGCTGCAGTCGCCGATGCATCGATGCTTCGTGCGAATCCGCCGTCGCCCGTGGCACAGCAATAATATTGCCAGTTCTGTTATTTATAAGCCGGCTATTTACTGGCGGCAGCTGCCAGAAGAGCACAATAAAACGAAGCAGGCGCGATAAACGCGCGGGTGCAGCTATGTAAATTCTGTTGGTTGCCCCATATCGTGCGCTTGTAAATGCATTTACGATCCCTGATTTTTGTGTAGAGGATCTACTAGAGAAAGTTTACTAGGGAATATGCTTCGTAGTAGCTTATATTTACTTGTCATTTGATTTATTTTAGAAGCGCGCACGCTTCTTCAACGGTTGCTTACATGGTATTCTATTCCTTCTTATTTTTATATTTATATATTAAATATTATTTTATATAATTTTTTAAAGCTTATAAAATCTCTAATTGATATATCAATTTTATAGGATTACTTTTATTACTCTACATTAATCTATTGACTTTTCTATCACACAAATTAGATTATATGTAATATATTTATAACAAATCCGTAAAAAATTAGATCTCAATTTTAATATCATTTCGTGTTAAAGGAGCGGGAAACAGGGGTAGTTGTTAGTGAACAATTGAGGATAATCCGAAGGGAGGGAACGGAAACTGGCGAAAAAAGGAACGAAGGACGAAAACCACAGCTAAGAGAGTAGGTACTTGCAAAAAACGCGATGGAAGCTATTAAGCATTTTTTCGCATAAGAGAAAAGAAATGAGTGCTTCCTTCTCTTTTATGCGAAATCAACGTAAAGTGGCGGAAAAGAGAATAGGAGAGAGTGGTATTTATTACATAAGCGACAAAAAATTTTATCACAATTACTTCAAGTTTGTCGGCGCCTCAACATTTTCTTTAAAGAAAAATTGATCCATAAAAATAGTAAATTTATTATTAAAATTAACGACACGTTTTGTGCGACACACATGTATAATTTTGTTTTCTTCGAGCATATGTTGTATATATATATTTATCTTGTTTTAAGTCGCTTAGCATGGATAACGCTCCCCAAAAAGTATAATACATTTATTAATTAAATTCGGCCATGTGCACTCGCATTTAATCTATATTTAAGCAATTGCCTGTATCCAAGACGTCGAGTCATTAGTATGGCGCCTAGCGAGTAATATCTCCCGCTAACTCCTAAGAAACTCGTGGCTATGTTGGGGGGTAAAGTCAAGGGATGGTTTAAGGAACGCGACGCTATATTACGAGATATTCGTCCGCTTAGCACTAATGATAATTAGAACGTTAAAGCGACGAATGACTAGAGAGCCAGCGGCAGACAAAGAAACACAGACAGCGAGTCAAACTACTAATTTAAATGTGGCTGTAAATGAGTATATTCAAAATTTTGCACACAGAAGATTAAATTTTCGTCAAAAATATTAAAATTATTTATTTCAGTTATTTATTATTGATTGTAAAATCATTTTTACATTACATTTGAGATTAATATTTTATTAAAGTTAAATTTTAACTTTAATGAAATATATGTAATAAATTATACATATATTACAAATAGCTTTTTTTAGAATAATTATTTGTTAATTGATAATCCACTTGTGTGCATATTATCTGAAAATATACTATCTTCTGATACTTTCTATAGAATGTCATTAACTCTCTTGTTTGCTTTATCAGATAAAGAGTTTAATGCGAAGGATCTTAAAGAGTAAGGGAAGTAGCAGAAAGTGTTTTATTGCATTCTAAAACGGTATAGAATTGCCCGTAAACGGTGTTTTCTCCAACTTTCCAAAGTGTTTTGCACGTTTCATCTAACAAGTTATATATCCGGCTGTGCGTTACACCGTTCACTATGAAACTCGATTACAAATCCTGATTTGATTCGGCTACACATAAAAAACTTCTTATTATTACTATATTATTCTTTAATTATAATTGCACTACATGTATATATGCATATGTGTAATATAATTCAAATATATTAAATTTATGACAATATATAACAAATTTACGTACATTGTCAAATTAGCGGAAAAGTATTATTGACTAAAAAATATTATTTTTTGACAAAATATGATACACATATTTTCATTACATTTGAAATATAAATATGACACATAAAATTACAAATAATTGTTTATAAAAGTTAATTTGTTTTTATAGCTGCAAACTTTTATTTTATTTGTCTAATATAAAAAATGAAAAAAAGTTTATTTTTTAAGATAGAAAGTAAAGTATAAAAGAAATCCTGAAAAATAGTATAACGAAATAGGAAAAATGCTATTTTTGGAAAATGCGCTACCGAGTCAGGCAGGAGGGTTGGAAGTAAAAGCGACTTGTTTGGTTGTGAGGACGTTGCAGAGGGTTAAAGCCGCGAGGGTTTGGGGTCTCTAAGTAGATTTCAAGTGGAAGATTTATATAAAGAAACGATACAGCTTCCAGCGTGCCGTCGCGTAAATCGGGAATATATCTAATCCGCAGGCGTAAATGCCTCGAGACGTTTGTTTCGGCAATGTTTTGACTCTGGCTGGAAGTTATCAAGAATATTTTTATAAGAATATATTTACTTCGTATTTATTCTGATTATTTTTGAATCTGTAAATAAAATGTATTTCGTTTTCCGTGAATAGCTAATTTTATTATAGAAAAATATAATAACATTCAAATCTTTTTTTACATTTGATCAAAGAATCAACTTATGCTATACATGTGCATTATGGATACTGTCGCGAATGTAAGTCGATTTAGAGAGAGATTATAAGCCGGCGAGTCAGGCGCGGAGACGCGATCGCGTCGCCGGCGCCAAGGGAACAAGAGAAATATTAAACAGACTTGTTTTCTCGTAAATCAGTTAGAAATTCCCCTCGGATAAGGGAACCGTCCGCGGGAGGGCTGGGACTTTGAGAGGTAGCTGGCAACCCCGTCGGATCTCTAATGACACCCCCTCCAGTCCCTTCGTGGCCGCAATTCATCCTCGAACTGGCATTCACGCGTCCTGGCATCCTTGACTCCTTGATACCTCATTGCGCAAAGTTTTTCGTCTGATATAAAATCGCGATATAAAATATGTGATGCTAAAAGTACTTCAGTCACTACGAAGTCCGTAATGGCTAGTGCAATTAACGACGCTAGATAGTCATTAATAATCCATTCGGTAGCTGAAATATCTTTCTCTTGGATATTTAAATTTATTAAAAAAATCTGTAAGATAATAATTCTCTCAATTTTTTTTTTGATTACGGTAATTTTTCATATAAATAAAATTTTGCAGGGTACTTGTGTGATATATCGATTGTATGTATTTTTCTCAATCATTCTTGATTACTCGCAAAACACCTAATTTTCCAGATATAAGAATTGTATAGATATTCTTATTTATTCTAAATGTTATAAGACACTTTTTACAATCGCAAATTCAAAGATTTCGCGATGCATTTAAAAACAACTCTTTTAGAGACATCGTCTTTCTCCGAATGTAAAATAACTTATAAATATCTTAATATTTTTGATGAGAAAATTGTAGCAGCAGAAAGCGAGAACTTCTTTTTCGTAACGCGATTCGATTTGTTCGAGTGACGAAATGGCGATCAATCTCTTTTAACGATCTCGTCAAAGTTTTGCCGAGGATTAGGTATAGAAGGAGTGGATCTACGCGATCGCGAAGGATTCTGGTGGTGACGCGCAAGAAAACCACGACTTGTTAATTTGTCATTCTCTCTGAAGCAGCGCTTTCGCAAAGCGATTCGCTTCGTGAGAATTCGTCGACGGTACCTCTTGTTTTCTTTGTACTGTTGGAGAAAGACAAACTTTCTGAATTTATACGGATTAGATCTTTTGCGTACGAATTGATGCCGCGTATTGTAAAAGCAGTTTGGATTCGGGCATGAGATATATAAAAAATTTCAATAGCGATATATTCGCAAAATTCTATTTCTTTTAATATCTTTGAAAGGAAGATTGCTTTAAAAAGAATTGTTTGAGTTTTGTAATTTCTTGTTGCAAATATTTGATTTATAAATATCTATAATTATACTTGTATACATATAAACATGCATTCAAAATTATTGATATTAATATTTTTCATATAATTTTGCTTATACACACACAGAGATACAGACCACAATCTATATAGTTTTAATATGTCTCTTTTCAATTATTAATTTACTATAAAATACATATATTTGTTAAAATACATATATTTGTTGAAATAAGTAATACAGATTGCATTTATAAATATCTCCTAATCGATTCAATTCGAAATTGTAAAAACGAGCTATCACAGCAGGAAGGAAAAAAAGAAACTCGGCATTTCGACGCAGGGAATTTCCTTAGGTTCCCTAATTATCGAATTCCACTCCGAATCTGTTGTCCAATTACCAAAGTCCAGCCCATTGTGCGTCGACGTTGGGGTAATAAGAGAAATAAAGGATTGCGGGGGCATAAAATATTCGCGAAAAAAGGGGCAGGCCCGCTGAGGGGACGCGAGCTTTTCTCGACGCTCGTGCCGGCGAACGTGCCCGGAGACGGGACTGACATCCGGTTGAAGGCCGGAAGAACAGCGTCGAAGAGTTGTCGGGCGCGGCCGGACAGATGCGCGCGTATCATTTATCCGTACGTATATGCGCTCGCAGCGCTTCTATTGTTTCAAGACTTTTATAATTGGGGAGAGGCGGTCAGTCGCATTAATGCGCTCACGGAAGGCCGCATTGGCCAACTTTTCAATGGGATCGTAATTACATGTTCGCTAGGTAGAGGCATTACCTTTGCGCTCTCTCGCTCTTCCCCTTTCTCATTTTTCCTCGTTCGTGCATTTCCTATTTTTGTCGTCCAACCCTCCTTCTATTTTACAATGCTTCGTTCTTTGCATCTTCTGCTTTCTGTCTCGTTGTTCTCTTCTCGCCTGTCGATCGTCGCGTTGTGTTCTCGCGTTCTCTCCTTTCTTCCGCTATTCCGGCTGTGTTATTTCGCTTTCATTGTTTTTTTTTAGCTGTTTTGCTACCATCGGTTTTTCGTCATTGTTGTCTTTTAATAGTCTTATATTACATTAAGCTTTTGTTTATATCTATAGGAATAAACTTTGCCACTTCATAATAGCGTATCTAATATTTGGCTAGGATATATATAACAAGAGTATAAATATTAATGTTGTTAAAAAAATAAAATATTATTGGAGAATTACCAATTATCAATTATCAATTTATTTTCTAAAAATTGCACAGGCTATATTAATACCATAAATGAATTACTCATAGATCTTACGACTATTTTATATTGAAAATCTGCGAGAAAATATATTTCCTTTTCCAACGGACGGGCCACATTAATGGAAACAAACCGTTATGAAAATGTTCCGTAAATAGAAGCATAACCAAACGTGATGTGGTTTTGCGGTCTCCACCTTTTGCCGTACCTGGTTTCGACTTTCAAGAGGGTGGCGGCCGGGTTGGGAGGGATTATAGAGCTTTGCCAGGATATCAATTATAACCAGAAACAGTTATTCTGTGCACCCGAAACCCTTTCTACTCCTTCCTGCTTCCCCCTGCCATCCGTTGCACCGTCCCGACCATTCCTAATCCTCTGTAAATTATATTATTTTCACTGTTTGTTTACCAGGCTCCCTATTCTGTACCCGTCCGCGCAGGATTTGCGGCGACTTTCCGGCTTTTGCCGTGTCTCACCCTTTCTCAGCCGGCACCGTATTAAAATCATTTCCCGGAACGCCATTTCCTCCGAAAATTTCGTCTTCCGCCTTATATCGATTCGAAGATGCTCCGCGACGCGATGTTTTACGACGTTTACCGCGCTATCTCTCTTTATATTGTTACAATATGTTATATAAATAAGTAACAAATTGTGAAAAATTATTTGATATATGTTTTTACTTTTATCACAAAAATTAAACATGAATTTACATCTAAAGTTTTATTTTATAGTAATAGAAATGTTAAAACTTTTAGTATATTGTAATATAAATTGTATAACAAGTATATATTTAAAAATACATTCACATTTATACTGCATTAAAAGTGCAACGCGTAAAAGTCTTTTTTCGAATTTTATTAATCTATTTAGAATTTTACCGGGTACAAATGTGTACATAATATATATAGAAGATAAGATTATTATTTTTGCGAAGGCATTATAAACATCAGATAAAATATTCACTTGCATTATTTTATAGACCGCATATCAATTTTTTTTTAATTTAAATATTTTTTTACGAGATAACTAGGTACATTAACATATTAAATAGGATTTTTAAATACGTTCTGTTAAATATATGAAAGTTGCATAGATGGTCAGGTATTACAATGCCAATTCTTTAATTTTAATTAGACTGAATTTAACATATATTTAGATATAACATTCCTATAATAAAAATTTATTTTTTAGCCAAAGGAATTCTCCCTCATACATAGTACATACGCATAGAAAGACACTGTATATATACCTGAATCATTTGTAAATATTTTATATTTTTCTATTCAGTATTATGTACGGTAGATGCGACTATTAACATCTCTAGATTTGCATATTTCTTGATGATGCTATATACACAGTGCTACGTTCAATGTAACGATGGTCACTAGCAGCAAATCCCGTATTCCCCGAAAAAATCTCACGACACGTACAATTTTTCCGCGCTACACCTTTTAACGTTCTTATTTCCCCCAACGTCGTGTTCCCGGACATGAGCTGCCCTATTATGCAAATGTACGAGGTGAAACGGCCTGGACCTGGCTATGATCGCTCGGAGACAACCCCCGTGCTCCTAGGGGAGTAGTTTGCACCTTGCGCGAGGCGGTGGCCGTGGAGGAAATGGACTGTGCGCGATACATGCTTGGCTTATATAGACGCCCATATTTACTGATTTTATGTTAAGATAATAATCATTTATAATTATTAATTTTTAACATGGCACTTTTTAAATATACAGAGCTATCTTTATTCAGATTTAGATAATTATTTGTTGCATTTTTTTTTACTTTATTTTTATTTGTATATAAATATATCTTTTAAGTATTTTTTCTGAATAATTAATTGAATAATGACCGATAATTACGATTAATAATCTCTTTGTAATAATAAAATTAATTTTTTTAACAACTAATTTCTTTAATGTTTTTCATCAACATAACGTTTTTTAGAGGAAGAAAGATTTATCGGTTATTTAAATCAACTCAATAACACTTTTGCTTTTAGAAACTAAAGGGGAGATTATTATATTTTTTTCAGTGTGATTAAATTGCACGACTAATTAATTATGATTGTAATAAATTATTGTAATAAAATATTTGATTTGAATATCAACAAAAATCACTTATATAATTAGTTTTATACTGAAGATATTTTTTTATTTAATCTGATTTTAATATCTTAGGGATCAGAAATATTCCATGCCACTCCGTGGCAAAAATCCACGTGCGCGACATGCCGACGACGTGCGTCATAACGGTACGTTTATAGACGCTCGTAGGTGCAATGACGTCGGTGAATGTCTATGCACCTACGAGGTGGCGGTCAGATACGACCGGAAAGAGGGTCTCCAGGAGCGGATAAGAGAGACACAGAAGCGAGAGGGATGGAGGATGAGAGGGAGACGAGTGAGAATTCACTGGTAGATGCTCGACGGAGGAGCGGCGGGTGTGTTGTTGGGGTGATAGCGACCGGGGGTGGGTGTTTACTTTTGGTGTTGGGCAAGTAGCGCCCGGCATGCATGGTTCCCTCTGATAGCAAACACTGAGTATCGATCAGTATGACTCTGGTAAACAACTATTGTAGAGTAGTATAGTATAGAATAGGCTGCAATCCCCCTCTCCCCTTCCTCTCACCCCATCGTCGACTGTCCCACAACGGCACCCCAACCCCTGCAGGACCCTCTCCCCATTCCCCTCCCCCTTCTCCTTGGCTGCTCGGCGTCGCATAACCCCTTCGTTCTGTATGCCGACCCTGCGTCCACCCGCTTCTATCCGCAACAACGTCGCCGTATACTCGCGATATGCCTGCTTACGTGTCGAGCAGGGCCGACCCTTGTCGGCAAATTGTTCGAAAAAATAAAAATGCACCCTTTTCAAGAGAATTTCGAACCGGTGATTTTTACCGGTAGATTTGCACCTTAGTAATAATTATCCAATTTTATGTTCTTGCGAAAAGTCAAACTATAATCTACAAAATAAAGAATCTAAATTTGTTTAATTAAAAAATAAATATAAGTTTATCACTAGAATTTCAATTTGCTTTTGATAATTTAAACGCTTAATAATAGAATATTAATAGGAAAATAATTCACACACACACATAAACTTTTAGTATGTTAATATCCATAAAAAAGCTTTTTATTTATTATTATTGTCTTGTACGTTAAATAATCTTAAAATCACTTTTTTAACATGATGAGAAGTTACATTTATGAAAGTGAAAAACTTCTGCGGAATGGTACATATAAATTTCTTTTATATATTGACTTTTGTTTTTTTCATTATCGAGATTTATTGATTCTTTTATAAAGATATTCTGTGTGTGTGTAATTGTACAATAATATATATTTTCTTTAAAGAGATCATTAATTCAAAATATATCAGAGAGAAAGAGAAAGAGAGAGTGAGAGAGAGGAAAGGAAAGAGGGAGATATGCATGTTTAAATTTGAGCGCAAGTAGTTTCAGACACATGTAATCAGACATAGGTTATTGACTTTGATATTGAACGTAGAGATGCTACGCTTATAAACAGTTACTTACATCGCCAGTTAGAACTATCTACAATATAAATTTGTAATAAAAGTTATGTAGAATATACCACGTATAATAGAATAATCTTAATTAAATTATAATAGTTTTTAATCCTATATTTTAAATACGCGTCACAAATTTCATTATGCGATTAATTGTTCTGCAATAATAGACAACTTTTCATATAGTATTGATTACATGATAAATTGCGCATGATGTTTAAAAATATTTTAGAACGAGATAAGTCTCTCCGTCCCTGACGTGGATGCTAATCATCTTGGCGAAGGGTGTCTGAAATTGTCGCCCCATAGCGCAGCTCCCAAGCTCAGTAACCCCTGCGATTCACCCTAACGGCTCGCTTAACCAAACAACCTTGATAAATTATGCAAAAATCAACAACACTACGAAATGCATCTCCCATGCTGTGGCTGGAACGACACGAGTTTTCTGTTACGGAATTCTAAATCTTTTCGTTCTTGTTCCGGAAACGCAGCGTGAGCATAATTTCGAATTCTACAACTCTGAATAAATTTTAATTAATTAAAAACGGAAATAATATTAAAAATAAATAACGGTTTAAATCTCGAATTTTGGGTGTAGGTATAATTAGTAGATATCTTTATAATTAGTCATTCTTTCTAGTCACACACACACACACATAAATTTATCAAAAATTAGGCGTTTGTCGAATAAAATTGTCATTTGTTCATAGGAAAAACGAGCGCGTTTTTGTACGTTGTACAAAACAGAGAGAGCAAAATTAGTTTACAGTTCTTTACAGGATATTCGCTACATTTTGCGCTGTATTTTATTAAAAAATTCTGACGGAACGTGATTTTATTACGGCACGCGTGGCAGCTGCATTTCGCGTTAGAGGCTTTCGTGTCATTCGTGTATCGACGCGCGTCCCGCAATGCGACGCGACGCGACCCGTCAAATCCGCGAACCAATAAATGAATATAACCCACGCGTGAGAATAAAATCCGTCGCTAAACTGCGCAACAGGTGTTAGAGGTTATTGACAATCTTTTCATCGGGATGACGGTGTTTGTGCGATATCTCGTCGAATATCGACACCGACGATGTCCCAGCGCACAAAGTCCGGCTCGATTCACTGTTTATTAAAGAGAGACAGATATCATTTTTTTCATATTCAATTCTTTTTCGCGCTCTACCAGTTTTGCATTTTTCTCTGAACTTGGGAGAAGGCTTGAAATTAGAATAATTCGACAACGTATGCTGACAAATATGTTGACTATTTTAATTTGTATCGATGCGTCAACTATATATATGTCGAGATTATTTAAAAGTATCATTTTTTATTAGTAACTTGAATCGAAATTTTTCTCCTACTTGAAGAGGAAGCTAAATTTCCAAATGGTTTTTAATGTTTCCGATCGATATCCGCGTTAATGTAAATTTAATTAATAAGACACAATTTAAATTTTTATACGCACGCAATATATTTTGATAATACACGATGATATAAATTTTGTGGCATAATTGTTTATGGAATAAATGTAAAACATATAAAATTGTTTATAAAATATACGCAAAAGAGAAATTATTTTCCTTTTGCTTACCAATAGAATGAAAAATGAATTTATTGAAATTATTTTTCAAGAAATATATTTTACGACCTCAAGATACGGCGACAGTTGACAAAAAGATACGAATCACTTTCTTGCAGTAATAAAAAAAGAACATAAGAAATTCAACGATATGCTGTGAAATGTTTTGCATGCGAGTATTGACGCACGCAATCTGCAGAAACCGTTATTTTCAATGCAATTCTCTAACATAAGTGCAAGTTGTTCGTGGCGAGAAAATGGAGTAGTATGTATCTTCAATCATACCGGTATTCCCGGCATCTCTCCCTCTCCATCGGAGAGACTGTTATCAATACCAGCGTCACGCTCTCGGCATTGTGTCGCGGTTTGGTACCGCCACGAGAAACAACGCGAACAACAACAACAAACAACAACAAACTAGCCCGCTATAAAGTCTGTCGCACACTGTCCGTAGCTACTACCTATCTACCTATCCGCGACCTGCTTTCTCGACATTGTCACCAGCCCATCTTCAGTTATCGCGCCGATTTATAGCCGTGACAGTTTCTATCTTGCCGCTATAGAAAAGACATATGATGAAACGTTGCAAAAGGTAGATTTCAAGTCAGACTTTAATACATCAAATACCTGAGCAATATATATAATTGCTATGATACTTGAATAATTACATATAAATATAAATATCGATAAAAATAATATAGAAAATTTTTGTAAGTTTAGTATCGTGATATTTCTGCTCATTTTACATTATAATTCATAACAATCAATTACAAATAATTATAACATATTTATGCACGTGTTTTATTTGCTATTTTTTAAGTATAATAAATCACTCTCATTATATATATAATTACAATCATAAATATTATATCATTTTTTTAAACATCTTTTGTGATTAATCGTGTACCGTAAATAATATTAAATTTAGATTTTATGATCAAAGAAAAGTAAATTACATTCTATGAAATCACATTAAGTAAACTGCAAAAGCTTTAATATTTTGGCGATCATAAAATTTTGGATAAGTATGTACAGCACCAATTTTAGAAAGATTTTGATTAATATTCGGTTACGTTACAAATAAAGGACGGACGCATCGAAACTATTCGGGGGCGCCTCAAGCAGGAGGGTGGGAAATTATGCTGAGCATGATGAATACATCAGAACAGGTCGGCTTTAGTCTGGTCTTAGGAGTAGGTCGAATCGATAACAATAACTACATGGACATCTATACTCCTATCACGTACGATGTCAGAGGTTCGTTTATGATGATGGGATTTTGTTAGCCTTATAGATGTAACATGTTCTAATTTGCAATATGTGATAAAAATGCGTGAAATATATAATATATAACTACAATTAAATTAAATTTATATTTATGAAGATATATTTTAATTAAATTGTTCAATGGAACAGAATACGCATAAAATAGACTCCTTCTAAAATAAATTTCAAAAATTATCGCAACTTGCGAGGACAATTTTTTACTGACTAGGATGTATGTATATAACGCATAGTTGATTATTTCGGGTTTTGCAATTAATAATAATTGAAATTAAATTGCTTATGGAAATCAGATTCAAAAATTAACTATAATATATGAATCTTAAAAGTGAAAAATTAAAAGTATAGAACTATATAAAAAATTGAGGAAGAAGAGAGGAAAATAAAATATACATAAATTAAACATTAATATGTGTGTGTATGCTTTATGAGGAGATAAAAAAGGAGACATTTTTTGTAGAAAGAATGAGCATCTTAATTTTTGATCCCGTATTAAATATATATTTTTAATTGTTATTTCATGAATCATAGAAATATCTGCCAATACCAATTTACTATTCCATTACTAAGTATTGCTATGAAACTTTTTATCGACAAAGATCAAGGAATGTATCGAAGAAAGTTGAGTTGTATCAAGAAAGAAATCAAATGTAATACACAAATTGGAAAACATAGTCCACATGACCAAGCGACACTCGCCAAAGTGCGCCACGGCGCAACCGACAGGACTGCCTCTCTCCGGAGAGTCGAGAAACACCCACGCCAAACGGAGCGAAAGAGAAAGGAAATGAAAGAGAAAAAGAGAGCCGTCTGAATGGAGATGGAAGATCAACCCGCGGGAGTACCGTGATAACGCGCGCGACGAGGACAACCCGGCCCTGGAGCGACGGAGAAGAGGTGGCCGTCAAGCGGAGGGAGATGCCACGATGGTCTTCGCAATGCGCCGACTCAGTAGCCGCGTGCTCACCGCGGCCGGAGGGTTTCGCGGCTAAGCGGTGCCGAGCGTCGCACAGTCGCGACGGCAGCCACCGGCGCGCGGTTATACCCCCTTTTCTTCAAACCTGCACACGCAACCCCGCACCGCTACGTACGGCGCACGTTTTGCCTGTCTCCACGACGGCGAAGGAACGTTGCCCCAGGTTGCGAGAGAAAGAGAGAGAGAGAGAGGGCGTCTTACGCGGCTGCCCGCCGCAACCCCCCTCTGGCATTCATCCCCCGGAGAAAGAGAGAGAGAGAGAGAGAGAGAGAGAAAGAAAGAGAAAGTGGGAGGGAGAGAGACAAAGGGAGGGAGGGAGAAAGAGAGAGAGAGAGCGGCGTCTTTGAGAATCGGTTGCTTCTTTTCATCGAAAGCGTCGTTCGATCCCGAGGGCCGGCATCGTTCTTCAACTTCGCGACGGTGCACGTGGCGCGCGCGGCACGCGGTGCTTCGAGAGAAAGACAGATATATAGGTAGACAGATAGGTGGATAGGTAGCAAGCAAAAGAAGTCGAGAAGGGTGAGAGGAAAACAGAGCAGGCGAGAGGAGAAGGAGAAAGAGAGCGAGAAAGGAAGAAAGAGAGAGAAATATAGTGGTACAGAGGAAGGAGAGAGAGGTGGAAAAAGGGGGAGAGACAAAGATCAAAAGGGGGTGGGCGGGAAGAGAGAGAGAGAGAGAGATAGAGAAGTAAAGAAACCGAGTACGCGAGAAGCTGCATCCCGGCGGTCAGAGGAAGTTATCACAGAGAGCTAAAGGGAGCTTCGTATCTTCCCTTTTGTTTTTTCTGTCAATCTTATCACGTAAAGAAGGACGGAGGAACCGACGGTCACGAGTGAGTTGGCGAGGAGGAAGCGGGACATGCTGGAACCACGCTGGAGACCCGTCCAGGTAGCCTTACTTGACACTCTGCAACACTTCTTCAATGCACTGCCTGCCTGCCTGCCTGCCTGCCTGCGAAGGCTCGTTTACATAATGCACCTGCGTCACATAAATATCCTCTACCTGTCTTTACTTCTCTCTCTCTCTCTCTCTCTCTTTTTCTAATGTTTCATCTATTTTATTGGATGCTATTTTGCTCTTTCTCTCTTTTTTTTTCATTCTTCATTCGGTTTTGCTGCGTATTTTTGTCACCAGCTTCGTTCTTGTTGTTCTTTGCATCCCGTTGTAGTCAGTGGTGACAGCCACGTGCCACCGGCGCCACCCTTCGCACTCCGCTGCTGGAATTTGGAGTAATCCTTTTAACGTTTTCTACTTAACGCGCACTGTCCTCTACGATTTAGCGACGGTATCTTTACTTCTATTTGACATATTAAAAACTTAATCGTGCGGAATATTTATGTCACGATTAACTTTTTTAATTTATGTTCTGGGAGATACAATTTTATCCACTGAAATAAATATTTTTTTTTTTGCTTAAACTGAAGAACATTGACGCCTGTAACTTCAAATTTATGCAGCACTCTTTTTTCATTAATATTATGCGTTTATTGTTTGTATGTTTGTACACATAAAATTTGGTATTTGACATAAAGTCCACTCTTTTTCTCTATCTTGCTACACATTCTATTGTGTGTGTGCGTGCATGTATGTGTGTATATATGTGACAAAGATTACAATTTTTTCTTATAATAATACAAATTTAAATAGTCTAAAATCATTGACATAATTTGATGAACAGTCATATTCTTCCGTACATTTAAAGATTTACTGTGTATTTTGAAATTTAGTGCTATCACTAAGTTTAGAATATCCATCGCGTGGCACGATTTCATCACTATTAATCTTATAAATTACGTTATAAATATGGACATCGCCGCGCGCGGGATTAAATAGAAATGTAAAAGTGCGGACGCGAAACCAGCGAATATTTCGCGCGATTTACTTTAATCGAATTTAGGTCGTGGCAAAAATAGAAAGGACGCAAATGGAGATTATAGTACGATACAAATTTTGAACCAATCGATCGCTTTCTTAAGAAACGCGCATTTGATGATATTTTATTTTTATTCAATGTTATTTCTTATTTAATCCAGTTTCTTTTTGACGGTTTCAAACATGCTTGTTTTTTTAAATTGCATATATATTTTAAAAATTATTGATTATATTGCATTTTATAATAATATTATATTAACGCGCGGTTTCTTTACTTCTCTCGTAATTAATTGCAATTAATAGTGGTAATTAATGTGCTGTTGCCAAAATTGTGGATACGAAAATAGAAACATTATCACGTTATCGCCAATAAGAGCTGCCAAGACAAAATGCTTTAGTCCATCCCTTCTGTACTGTTAAATGAATTAAATACGACGTTCGCATAATGCAGACGAATGCTCTTTGCTTCGAGATTTCCTGATTGATCCTGTACTCCATCGACCGGAGCGATATTCGTGGAAATGACACTTTAACGATCGTGACAAGACAAATAGGCGCGCCGGACAAGCAGAATGGTTGGTCAAATAAATCTCACTATACATCGGCCTAAGATTAACTACATTCGGGTTACTAAATATGTACCTGCGTCGGTACAGAAATCTTTGCGGTAAAGCGCGTTTTTCCGAAAATAATCTTGGCAGAGATGTGCCGCCTTTCAAGCTGCCTGGAGTCTCGAATAATCTAATATCATATGAATCACCGTGTTGTTGGCTGAGAAAGTCCAACGACTTGTTTCGAAACGCTTCTGACAACCTGACAAAAATTCCTATTTCGTGTTTCATCGTCTGTCACGCAACGCCTGCATGACGTTCACTGGGGTTTTGCTACCACGCGAGCAACTTCAAACAAAGTGATCAAATGGAGAGATCGGTAATCATTACTCACGTTTGTGAATTATGCTCGAACTACTTTGGAACGTGCGCTGGTTATATCGAAGTAGCGATCGTTTATAGTTTACAACCCCCGTTAAATCCATTTACAAGTTATAATAGTAAATTTGATAATATTGATGTATAAAATTAGTAACAATATTTAGAATGTTTCTCTGGGCAAGACATGCATTAAAATCTACATTTCAGAATTACAACTCTCATTGGAATATGTTGCTTTTAGCAAGGGAGAAACAGGAAACAATATGATATTATCATAATCTTTCTTAAAATACAACAATATTTTGAAATATAATACATTAAAGCAATGACGATATTCTTTTTTGACACTATCTTGCAAATAATTCATTTGTTTTCAAATGCTTTTTATCGATATCATTATGATACCATTGTCGATGCTTTTGTATAGCTTTTGCGAAAAACATAAAATATTTGCAAAACGGACTTGAATTTACAGTGGCAATGGTTCTTTAAATTTGACAACGAAATTCTTTTATTGTTTCGAACGAGACATCGGAGATTCGCGCATTCAAAGGGGTGAGATGTGAAGGGCGATGGCAGTTGCGCTTCAATCGGCGAACGCTCCATGTTATCAGGGAATAGGGGTGATTTTTTTTTAAAGTATACAGCCGATAGAGGTAGTCGGGTACTACCGTAGCTACGTGTGAGTGGCTCGTCTACGAGACTGTAGAAGCTCCGGATGGTGTAGTAGGTGGAACACTAGAGACGGAGGCGGTCCTACCCCTGCTTGGGGGCGTTAAAGAAGTGGATGGGGTTGGCCACCCCCGCGCGTCAACCCTTACACCCCGCTTTCTCCAAAAGCTTCGTGTGCCCCCCCGGATCTCTTCGATCTCATATTCGCCAATCAGCCGACCCATCCCGACTCCTCTACCGACGAAGGTTGCTCGGCGCGGCTATCTGGTTGTCTGGCATCTTCGGTTGACCGTCGATTTCTTCAAAATTCAAAGATCAGCCCGGCGAGCACAGGAGACGGAGCGAAGACAGCAGTTCGCGTGGCCGGGCCGAACGTTGGACGGAACGAACCGCGAGGAACGCTTGTAACAAGTTGCGGCTGCGTGCCTTCCGTTCGCGCGCAGCCGGTTGATCGATTTTGTGTCGTCGGGAAGTGTTTTGTGCGCGATATCACGTCGTCTTGGAGGATATCGCGAGCGCGGTTCTTCCCGGTTGATGACTTCGGCCTGGCTGTCACGCCTTCTTCACGGTCGCGCTGGGGTGATCAGGCCGACACGGGGTAAAGGGTGGTGTTGCGCGTCAATCGTGATATATATTTTGCATCATCCCCGCCACTTTGGCTTCGCCCATTTTCTCACCTCCTCCGTCGGTTCAGACGTACGTGCCGAGTATGCGTTCGGTGTGTTGCACACACATTCATCGGTGCATATACACGGATACGCTGAGTGCAGCGGGAGCCAACACAGCTGCGGCATAACCCCCCCGTTTTCGCGCTTGCTTGGCACGGCACAGCATCCCTCTTTGGCCACTTCCGGCCAGGCCAGGCTCCGCCCACTTTTATATTAATCACGTCTTGGTTCGCTCCTGGCTTCTGTTCTCCATCTTTCTTCCCTAGTGAGCGATTTCCTACCGCGGACGCCTGGGAACCATACCTTTGCCCGTTGGCTTATTCATGTCCCGGGCCTTGCGACGCGGACCTCGACATCTCTTTCTCTTCCTCTGTTTAATATAATACATTAAAGCAATGACGATATTCTTTTTTGACACTATCTTGCAAATAATTCATTTGTTTTCAAATGCTTTTTATCGATATCATTATGATACCATTGTCGATGCTTTTGTATAGCTTTTGCGAAAAACATAAAATATTTGCAAAACGGACTTGAATTTACAGTGGCAATGGTTCTTTAAATTTGACAACGAAATTCTTTTATTGTTTCGAACGAGACATCGGAGATTCGCGCATTCAAAGGGGTGAGATGTGAAGGGCGATGGCAGTTGCGCTTCAATCGGCGAACGCTCCATGTTATCAGGGAATAGGGGTGATTTTTTTTTAAAGTATACAGCCGATAGAGGTAGTCGGGTACTACCGTAGCTACGTGTGAGTGGCTCGTCTACGAGACTGTAGAAGCTCCGGATGGTGTAGTAGGTGGAACACTAGAGACGGAGGCGGTCCTACCCCTGCTTGGGGGCGTTAAAGAAGTGGATGGGGTTGGCCACCCCCGCGCGTCAACCCTTACACCCCGCTTTCTCCAAAAGCTTCGTGTGCCCCCCCGGATCTCTTCGATCTCATATTCGCCAATCAGCCGACCCATCCCGACTCCTCTACCGACGAAGGTTGCTCGGCGCGGCTATCTGGTTGTCTGGCATCTTCGGTTGACCGTCGATTCCTTCA
Source organism: Formica exsecta (assembly GCF_003651465.1). NCBI lineage: Eukaryota > Metazoa > Arthropoda > Insecta > Hymenoptera > Formicidae > Formica > Formica exsecta. The sequence goes on along the minus strand of NW_021849616.1, from coordinate 868,384 downwards.
AAATTCAAAGATCAGCCCGGCGAGCACAGGAGACGGAGCGAAGACAGCAGTTCGCGTGGCCGGGCCGAACGTTGGACGGAACGAACCGCGAGGAACGCTTGTAACAAGTTGCGGCTGCGTGCCTTCCGTTCGCGCGCAGCCGGTTGATCGATTTTGTGTCGTCGGGAAGTGTTTTGTGCGCGATATCACGTCGTCTTGGAGGATATCGCGAGCGCGGTTCTTCCCGGTTGATGACTTCGGCCTGGCTGTCACGCCTTCTTCACGGTCGCGCTGGGGTGATCAGGCCGACACGGGGTAAAGGGTGGTGTTGCGCGTCAATCGTGATATATATTTTGCATCATCCCCGCCACTTTGGCTTCGCCCATTTTCTCACCTCCTCCGTCGGTTCAGACGTACGTGCCGAGTATGCGTTCGGTGTGTTGCACACACATTCATCGGTGCATATACACGGATACGCTGAGTGCAGCGGGAGCCAACACAGCTGCGGCATAACCCCCCCGTTTTCGCGCTTGCTTGGCACGGCACAGCATCCCTCTTTGGCCACTTCCGGCCAGGCCAGGCTCCGCCCACTTTTATATTAATCACGTCTTGGTTCGCTCCTGGCTTCTGTTCTCCATCTTTCTTCCCTAGTGAGCGATTTCCTACCGCGGACGCCTGGGAACCACACCTTTGCCCGTTGGCTTATTCATGTCCCGGGCCTTGCGACGCGGACCTCGACATCGAACTCTTTCTCTTCCTCTGTTTTTCCCTCTCTTCCTCGTCTCGCTGCCGATCTCGAGGAAATACGGCGACGATGCTCTACGATGTGACGCTGCAAGGCTGATGGAGATATTCGCGTAGCTTATTCGCGGATAAACTTGCAATTCTTGGCTTCTCGAACGCATCGCAAAGATGTATAATTTAATTAATTTAGATATGGCGAAAGGTGATAACCATATTCTACGAGGGATGGCGTGAATAAATTAATTTTCTCTCTTTATTTAGAATTCAATATTTACCATAATATTCGTCTAACATTCATCGCGTCGTTTAACAATATAATATATATCTGCTATTATGTGATATTCATTGTTTAATTGCAGAAGTTTATTGGTAACTTTTTTAGAAACACTTGATATTTTTTTTTAGAAACGCGTCTTTCGTTGAGAATGGCATTTCCACGTAGAGAGGATCGGTGAAAAAGCGAATCGTGGAAACAGGCGCGATGAGATGAAGAACGCAGCGTTTCGTGCGTTCGGTGCCGGAGTAATGAATAATAACCTGTTATTATTACCAGGTCGAGCAATAAACACGCAGCTCGCCCCTCATGCCGGAATAAGGCTTGTCACGCATAGGCGCGACATTTGTTTCGCGCGTGGAGTTCGCAGACTGTTATGAACCACTGCCACCTTCCTACACAACAGATATTGGTTCCATTGTTACATATCGTGTATCGTGACTGCTTCTCCACCGTTTCCGCCAGTCGCAACCACTTCGCTACCACTTCGGCCTTATTGATATTCCACCTCGTGGTCTCTTTGCTTTTAATTTTCCTTTTGACAGCCCCGCACCCTCTTCTGCCGAACACGGCGCTGATAACAGTGTCATATTGTCGAGTTAGTTGTCGAGATTTGTGATAATTGTACGCATCGAGTACTCGAATTCGTTTCCTACTTATATTGATATTGCATTTTGAAGCTTTTAACGGAAATAATAATAATATTGTTTTATTCGATAACGTGTAATTATTTTTGAAAATTAGAATTAATTTAAAGAAATCAATGACTTTATAAAACAGAATAATTTTTACAACTTAATTTTTAACTAAAAAACGAAAGATTAATACCTGTTAGTAAGTACAATGTTAGCATGAGATATTCATCGTTACACATTCTATGTCGTGACCGTCTGTTTCCCGACCTACCACACCTTACTGCTCCCTTTTTAACATCGCGCAGCAAGTCCGCTGTTTTTCCGACGATCTTAATCGTAGCGTGCTACCCTGACTATAATACACATTACTGGCAAAGCAGACCGAAGAATCATTCTAAAGACAAAATTGTAATGTTCATCAAGGTTTATCATGTTCATATTTGATTGCTCTATAATTTTCTTTTGTTAGAGCTTTTGATGTAGAAGATTGTATAAAACCAAGCAAAATATAGTTGCAATATAGTCATAGAAACGCTACCTTCTACTACTCATTTTCAAGAGAAATAAAGCAAGATATCTGATTAAATTTTTAAATTACAGTGATCTTGTAATTTTCATTGGAAAAAGATAGATGTGTGATTTTTGCACCGAATACGGCGGAATTGTGATTGAGGATAGTGCATGTCGGACAAAAATATATCGTAGGCGTCGCGAAATTGACATCGTCGATGCGAATCGGCCGAATTTCTACGAGCCGGTTCATTTTGTCGCGATAATACGCATTCCATGTCATTTCGGCGGCGCGTATAGTATGGCAATGCATCATCGCCCCCGCGACGGGTATTTGTCAATAGAAACAGGCCGCAACCGCGGCAAGTATACGTCAATATACATAACGGCCGGCTGTTGACTTGTTACGTTGTCGCGTACCGCCGATGATTCGATGATTTGCCGATCTGCGACTGTCCCGTGTCAAATATGACCGTCGCCCGTTCTCGCGAGCGCGTTAACACGGAGAACGCCGGTTCCGTCGTTTATTCGGGGCGATCGGCGCACTAACGCGCTCATCGTTACATTAGATTATCAATCCGTCGCGATTGTGATGCGCCCACCGGTTTGTACTTCGACTCGTTATGCCGCGATAATGGCCCCTCTCGTCGTCGTCGCTGCAATTTCGCGAATGTTCATCTATTCAAGCGCGACACGTTCCCGCAAGTGACCGAATTTTAGCAACGTATTATGAATCGGGTGATGCTATGAATATCCGATTGAGTATCGAGACATTTGATTAAGTTAATAATTAAATCGGCTTAAATCTAAACTTAGAATTCTGCTGATTGGATGTGTATCGCAGTATCGGTATAGATACTAGTTGAGTTTAATCAATAACCAATCACACAATATTCAAAGACATTGCATGAACGAAGAAATTAATATATATATGGCCTTATTGATATTCCACCTCGTGGTCTCTTTGCTTTTAATTTTCCTTTTGACAGCCCCGCACCCTCTTCTGCCGAACACGGCGCTGATAACAGTGTCATATTGTCGAGTTAGTTGTCGAGATTTGTGATAATTGTACGCATCGAGTACTCGAATTCGTTTCCTACGATATTGCATTTTGAAGCTTTTAACGGAAATGATAATAATATTGTTTTATTCGATAACGTGTAACTATTTTTAAAAATTAGAATTAATTTAAAGAAATCAATGACTTTATAAAACAGAATAATTTTTACAACTTAATTTTTAACTAAAAAACGAAAGATTAATACCTGTTAGTAAGTACAATGTTAGCATGAGATATTCATCGTTACACATTCTATGTCGTGACCGTCTGTTTCCCGACCTACCACACCTTACTGCTCCCTTTTTAACATCGCGCAGCAAGTCCGCTGTTTTTCCGACGATCTTAATCGTAGCGTGCTATATGTACTACTTACTTATATGTATAAATCTATTATAAATTATATCATACAACGAATATTTATATATAAAATACTTATTTCACCCTATCATTTTATCATACCATCGATGAATCTGTATCGTGTGCAAACTGTTATCGAGATAGTTTCGATCTATTCGTAATATCGCATCTACGCGGCGTTAAAAATATAATAACAATGAAACGGCGAGCTGTTATGTTGTCAGGCATCGGCGATGATTCGTCGATCCATGACGGAGCCGTGTCAAATGTGCCCTCTAGCTGTTCCCGTGTGCGAGCTTAACATGGCCGGCTCATTTGCGACCGGCGCACTAACTCTCGTCGTTACATTAAATTATCATCCCGTGATTCTCTCTGATGCACCGGCAGTTTGTACGGCGACTCGTTATAACACGATAATGGTTCTGCGCTCGTCTCTTCGCCGCGATTAGCGTTAAACAGACACCCGTCCACGCAAACTCATGCACCACTACGCGTTTGACGACGGTGACGTCAATAACTAATGTATTGGTGAATCTTCATTGTGACAGGTTACAGATTGTTATGGCCACTCAGCAACGACGCTAATCGAAATTCCGCTTTGATATCAGGCGAATCGAACAGTATTCTCATATATCTTGGGATCTCAATAACGATTTCCCGCGATATTTGTCTTATGCTTATTAATATCAAAAGTAATCTGAATAGGAATTATTTATTAATTTTAGGATAAATTTATCGATTAATATGTATCTATGCATTGTTTTATTCGTGATAGAATATGCTTGCAATATAAAGTTATCAATTTTTCAAATGGTTGAACAAGACAGAAAAAAATAGTGATAGCTGACCCACTCGTGTCAGACCAAATGACCGTTTAAAATAAGAAAAACGTGGAATGTTATCACTAGTTCATATTTCGTTTGGGGGGTATTGACTGTGTTGCCTTTGTGTAGAAATCTATGTAATAATTGATATACGATGGGACCACGAGTACAGACACATATACATGTGGTTTTAATATACCGTCCACTGTCCGGCACTCACCGGGATCTCTATTATAGTAGGGACGCATCGCAAACGAGATGCATCAGGAAGCGCGCGACCAATGCAGACAGAACGAGTGGATAATGATCGGCTTTTTTTTAAGTCCAACCCCGGCTACCTCCCGCTCGGATCGCCCCGCCGACAAAGTCAGCAACCCTTTTCCCGACGTCCCGCAGGGAACGTGAAACGCGCTTTGTACGTCGCGATTTCGCGTTTTCGTTCGTCCGAGCACAATGACGAGGGTGGTCGTCCTTTTCTACTGAAAGAAAACCCGTAATCTCGTGTAACGGTATACTATCGGAAGACGCGGCCGAACGTATTCGCCAGGAGCGCTATTAAATGACTTGCGAGCGATTTTTTGCCCGCCGCATCGTCGACGACAAAAATACGGAACTTTGACTCTTTGCTAAACGAAAAGAGAATCGGATACCGAAAGACGCTATTCTATTTCAGATTGAAAATACATGAAAGCTTTATCAGCAACATTTTAACATATTTTCCGCGTTAATTCTGTGAGAGTATAAAGAAAAAAAGAGTATATCATGCTAATATTATGCTTGTATCAATTTATAATAACGACAGATGCTATTTAAATTTTACTAATAATATATTAATAACTCTAATAATTTCATGGAAAGTTTGTTTATCAAAAATAATTTTAGATTATATAATTATTAGGAATATTTTTAAATATAACATTTGTAGATTGTAAATTATGCAAGTACGTTTACTATCACAAGCTCAAATAATCGAGACAGTATTATCTCTGCATTTATGAATCGTTATTGATATGTCATGGACAAAGTAGCTTTATAGATCGATTAAATTTTATATTGCACATAAAAGTGATAGCAAAATGTTATCCTAAGAAGAAAGATTATCAAGAAATAACAGTAAAATACGAGGGCAAGAGTTGACCCGAATGTAAATGACCTGTATCTGAAATCACAGCCCCGTTGTGTATCAATTACTACGGAGATATACGTGTGTAAGAGGGTATGGTCGATGTGCCAGCGAAACATAAACTGCGATAACCGTCCGTATCTCCTGCCTTATGGTCGGTTTGGTCTGACATGAGTAGGTCAGTTTTCACTGTCGAATACCAACTGCAATCGGGTTACATCGCCCTAAGTGCTAATAAACGCACGGATCTTATGAAGTGTTCTCTAGTTTCTAACTTAGATAACCATCTCAACCTGATTCTTTAAGAGTTATTTATCGTAAATTGTGACTAATAATAAACCTATACTCTTAGAAAAAAGCATTATAGTAAAAATAATCGAAAACATGAAAATATTATTTTTTATAAATGCTTAACATATTTTAATCCTGAATGATAAAAATGATAAAAATTTTTATAACGCTATTTCTTTTACGAATAAAAATAATTTAAGAGTTTAGCATGCAATAGAGCAGTTTTTAATTTACTTTCTTAATAACATAGAAATTTTAAGATTAATTCTTTTTTTCTAAGAGAAATGAATATAAAAAAAGTTAGTCAGTTATAACATTAAGTATAAATATTAGAAACAATTTATAACATAAATAATAAAAAAGTATCTAATTATTTGTATCCACTGTAAGAATGCAAAGATTTTTCGCAATGTTTGAAGACACAAAATTTTAATTTTATTAAATTAGAATTTTTTAGCGAGTTTTAAGGAACATTGCATTGTCACACAATTTATCTTATGGGACGTAGAGTTGTTTCTAAAAAATATCGACGGTGATAAACTTTCCGAAATTGCAGTATCATTGCAGTATCAGTACCTGCATCACAGTGTGACGCGTGCATACCGTTACAGCCTCTCTTGCCGCACCATCGCGTGCTTTTCTCAGGCTTCATTGGGATAGGAAAATCGGTCGTGTTGATACCGCTATTGAAACAGCCGATCATTACGCACTCGTTCCGCATTGGTCGCGCTTCCCGATGCACCTCGTTGCAACGTCACCGGCATAATAGAGAGACGCTGCAGGCCGCCGCGCGCCCTGGTACCGACGGCATATCAAAATGCAGCTCGGCCGTGTTTGAATTCGCGGTTCCATCATGAATCAATTACCGCGCGGATTCGTACACAACGGCGAAAGCTCGCGCGTGAAGGGTGAGGAACATAAAGGGGGGCCTCGCATGCGTCGATGGAGGAAGGAGAAGGGATTGCAGTGTGCGTCAGTGTGTCGCTGTTGCACACGCGAGCGTGTCACCCTCCACCTCCTCGCATATCCCCCTGCGTTCGAAACGTTTCATCGTTTCTGCACGAATGCATCGCTATCGTCGTCGTATACACCGATCGTTTCGTTTTTTTTCCTCCACCCTTATTTCGCGCTCTTCCCCCTCTTCCCCCTCTTTCCGCGCGCTTCTCTTTTTTTCTTTTCTTTTTATTTTCCTACGATAATCATCCTATCCAACTTTGCCCATTCGAAACGATGGCGCAAGTTCGTTGAAGTCACGCCTAGAAAAATGCGGAGGATTCCGTGCAGAGTAAAGCCTAGGAGGAGAAGAATGGGGTGGCTCTTTATTCGTTACGAAGTAACGCGCCCTTCCGCGTCGTAAACGTCGTCGCGGCGTTGAATATATCTATCTGCTAAATGCTATGCGTAATTGTATAATTATATCAAATGGAGCGATAAAGAGATTTCAGAGATTTTATTGTTTATTACAAACGTGTTTTTTTTTTGTAAAATTATTTGCCTTAACGAACGGATTCTCTTAGTCGTAAAAAACTTTGTTTGAGTAAAAATATCCTGTTTTAAATTTTACTTCTAGCTTTTAAGAGGTAACACTTTTCAAAATATTAATTGACAGGTAGAGCAAATTGGTGGTGGCTTGCATATGAAAAATAATTACTAAAGCACGACACGATTAATATGCCACATGTTGCTAAAGCAAAAGCTATATTATATCCTATTTGCTCTGCGCTTTAGCCTTAGCCGCATATGACATTAACATATTGAACGTGGCATTATTAAACCACACGTTGCTAAAGTGGAGAACAATGTACACTACATGCTATCATTATCATTATGCCACAAAAAGCAGATATAAGATGTAGACTCTTCTGCTTTAATAACAGATTCATTATCATAACAAATATACAGTATCATTAATTACTAACAAGTACTAAAGTAAAAGTAGCTTATAAGATAGAAAACACTTAGGTTTAATAATATAAGAATATATGAATTTTTTGAAACTTGAAATATTTATATGTAGAATTTTAGAAACAATTTAAAAAAAAAACATTTTTTAAAAATAAATTTTTTGAAGAAAATTATATATATGAAATGTGTTATATATGTGAAATATATCTATACTGCTATATCATAAAGATTAGACAAGAAAAAAATTGATTTTTATTGCATAAATTTAAAGTTTATGATATAGATTATATAAAGTGAATAAGCATAATAGTTACTTTTTATCTATTTTATCTCCATTTATATAATTTGTTATCCATTTACACAAATCTAGTTGTTTGTGTCTACACGTCGTTCATCCATCATCCTTCAACTATAAATTCTTGGAAAGTTTCATATCTCAGCTCATCTTTTTTGAACATATAGATTGTCATAAGCGACTAGTTATGCAACACGCCAGTCGTCGTAGCCTAAATTTAATTTAAACGAGTTGAGAAGCTAACGAAGAGTTGTTTTCGTGCGGAAGTATATTTATAACGGCAGACTCTCTCGGTTTTAAGTCTACCGAGTCAATTTTTGAGCGATTTACTCTTTGAGAATTTACATAAGATGTTTTACGAACTTTCGACGAAAAGTTTTTAAGTAAGCCTTTATCAGTCTTTATGATTCTCTATCAAAACTTCATAAAATTTTCCTATTAATGTTCTTATCCATATATTTGTTATATATTATATTAATATTTTTTTCTAATTATTATTTTTTCTTAATTATTATTATTTTTCAATCTTTAACAAAATACAATAATTATTATTCTTATTGTTTCGTTATTTATTTATATCTTTTGATATTATTATAATCTTTTAATATTATATGTATACAATTTTAACATTTAAGTCTTATTTAATTTTTCATATTTAAGCTTTGTACTAATGAATAATTCAACATAATAGTATAGCTAAGAAAAACGCGTTTATAAATACGATAAATATTCAAGATACGTATATAAATCAATAAACACATAAAAAATTTAATTCTACTTCTGTTTATTGCGCGACACGATTATCGTACATCACTTTTTATCTGTTGATAGAAAAGAAGCGCGTTCATATTAGAAGAACTTAATCGTGCCAGCAATCTAAACGGATGACAACATCAACTCGATACAGCTCGGTATAGCTGGATATGGCAATAAAAAGGAACATTCGATAAATAAGGCTGCAAGACATTTTTACTATTTAATATTCCTATCTATTTCCTTCGATTAGCCTTCGCAAAAGAACGCATTATATATGAAGCTATTCTTATTCCTGCTCAAATATATATATATATATAT
>NW_021849616.1:843650-858996 GCF_003651465.1 Formica exsecta | reverse complement strand
ATAATTACAGATGCATTGCATTTAAATCGAAGTAGAGATATTGATTTAATATTATTAACATTTTATACAGAATTATTTTAAAAGAGAAAACTGATTTTTTTTTTTTTTTTACAACAAAAATACAAACAAATGCAAAATAGGATCGGCCTAAACGTAAATCAAACGCTTTAGCATTTTTATCGTGTCGTATGAGGATTACTTGTTTTTATGTTTCGTCGCGCAGTTATATAGACTTGACACTCGTCAAAATTTTACGTTAGCGGTCTGGCAGATAAGAGACGGTCACAAATATACTTATTCACTACGATAAAACCGTATAAAACCGTTGCATCCAATCGAAGAATAGAAATCCATTTGCGATACCCACGCGGTTCACTTTAAATTCTTCGAGGCTCAAGCGGTCTTATCAGTTTGTCGACACCGTGTATGAGTTACATTGGAAAGAGATCGAAGAAGCCCGGGGGGAGCGTAGCGTTTGTGATACACACTTGAGTCTGTTTTATTCCCGTGTCAGTCTCTCGCCAACACAAGCCAAACTACGTGTAAATTTCTGATGTCTTCTAAAAAGTGCATCTCTCGTTTGCATTTCGCGACTGTCTCGAGCGTGCATTGCTTATCTGTTGTCACAATACATTTACTGTCGACGACATATTAATCGTTTCGCCTCAGACAGTGCATTGATCTTATATATCTGCTCTGGAAAAAATATTATTGTGTAATATTCTCTCTATTGAATAAAACTTGTTGATATCTTTTTTAATTCAAACACGCGAACGCGCGAAAAGTTTTGTTATACGCAAAAAGAAGAAACGAAAAGCATCGTGGCTTTTTATGGATCGCCAATGCTTTGCATTCTTGTGCGTACAAGTGTAATCGAGCAACATTTAGAAATGTGTTTCTTCTTTGGCTGGCGCGAAGGCGGCATAAAAATTCCTAATTTATGAAGTGGAGGGTCCATTAAGGTTTGTTATTTATATATATNNTTAGTATATATTTAAAAATGATTTTACTTGAGAAACTATCGCGTCTCTTAATGGAAAATTTTTCGTTCAATTATTGATCGCTTTTTTTTCCTAATCTTTTTTAGTAAACGAAAAATATTAAAACTATATTATTTGGAACGTTTCTGAAAAAATGGCTTTCTCAGAATTTTTATGGAGAATAATATTATCATTTAAATTTTATAATAACACGGTATTTATTATAATTGCAATTTTATATAATGTAAATTATCACATTTACCAGAATTTCTATCGGACGAAAAATTCACTAAAAAATGTATAAAGATATCGGAAGAAGAAAAAGAAAGAGAGAGAGAGAGAGAGAGAGAGAGAGAGAGAGAATACATTAAAAATTTACATAATATTTCTCGATCAATTGATCTAAATTATCGTTGTTATTGTGTATTAATAACGGAATTAAAAATATAGTCGACGGAAAATAATTCTTGTAAATTTGCAGAAAAAGAAGTCGCCGCTTTACTTCTTGAATTGCACTCTTATCTGCGCTCGTTATTGTTTGCACAATATTGTTTTGTCCGAGATAAGTATCCCCCATATGCCTATCGTACCACCGAGCATATATTTGCTTGACTCATTTCTGTTTGGTTCAAGAACTCGTTCTAGAATCACTTGCAGGCTATACTGATTTATTTTCAGTTAAACTGTTAATATTTCACGAGAAAAAAAATATTATATATTTTTTATATTTTTTAGAATATTAAATTCACATGCAAATCTTATCTACGTGATTTATTATTTATAAATAAATGCCAATTATCGCAGTTATAGCATTAAAAGAATTTTTTAGAAAGGTTAATGTGTGTGTGTTGTTCGCGAAATAGTGCGAGTATCCGGAAATGTCATTTCAGCCGTTGCGCGTCGTGAGGAAGAAGGGCAAAGGAAAGAATGAGCGCGATCTGATCGCGCGGTTCTCTCCGTGGAAACGAGGCGAGCGCATCGTGGAGGAGTGCATAGCGGTCGCGCGGGACGAATGAGAGGGGAAAGATGACATAATCCCACTCTCGTAATTTGCGAAACAGATTTACGCGTGGGACGGGCCCGACTCGGGCATTTATGATAATGTGTAGCGCAGTTTACTGGACGCGATGCCTCAATGCGTGCGTGCGAGTGCGTACAGCGTCGTTCAGAATTGATTGTCGAGTCCCTGATTGTCTTTCGTTTGTAAATCGTCGTAATGTAAAAATCGTATTTGCATTAATGCGAGACGCGAAACACGCAAAATATGATTAATTTTGTATTATGTATTTAATGCAATTTAATGATTTATGGTTTCGCTGTAATTTTTTTAACATCCTTATGCATATAAATATATTTAGAGATATTAATTATCGCGTACTTTTGCAAACATTTATGTATAAAAAATACATAGAAAAATTATTGGAACAAAACTTGATATGTTCTCTACTACTTGACAGTCAAGTAGTAAAGATAATTTATTATCTTGTGTGAAGATGAGAAGCATTAAATTCTCTTTCTCTCTCTCCTAAATTTCAAGTTTTGTTTTTCTTATTACATTTCTTTGGAATTCTTAAAAATCATAATAAGAACATGATCATTAATTATATCATTTGTTTTATAATTATAAATTCCATCAATCTACATATTACATTATAACGACAGTCATCGCTTATCGATCAATGATGGATTATCACGATCAAAGTGATCAAGACGATCGAATTAATCTGGTCATCTCCTTCAATCGCATCTGATTCTCCCGAGATGTCCTGATTCCTGAACAATGCTATACACGCGTACATATGAATCCGCGAGTACACACGTACGTTCGCATTGAGGAGCACATGTATGCGCGATATAGTTGCTTCGCTTGTGAATCCTACTTAACGCCGTCCCTGATGCCAGAGCTGACGCACACGCACGAGCACACGTATGATGTACGACACGCGGGCAGAGGCACCGGGATAATCGTGCAAGACGATTGGTAACTTCCTGTCGGTCACGTGACCGGCCTGCATCGCGGAACGGCGGCGAACGCATGGGGCTGCGGAGGATGACATTCGTTGCACTCACCCGGTGTCATTAACTATGTCCGTGTAACACACGACGGATTAACGTATGCAAGCGAATATTTACTAATTACAATTGACCAGGAGATCCGTCGAGAACGTTTAAGCTAATGTTATAATGTATCATTAACTGCCATCGCATAATTTACAAATATTTAAATTAATAATTTAATATTAAAATAGCTGATTGTGTAGTGAAAAAAGATAGTGCTCTGAAATTGTCAAGAATATATTATTATCTTACATAGAAAAAAAATTTATTAATTTGAATCGAAGCAAAATACAAGCGGAGTAAAAACATTAGTGTAAAATTAGGTGAGCGTGCACTCAACACATAAGTCCTTCGTTTTTCTTCCGTCTTTTCCCTCGCGTCTCGTTTTTCTTCGCACATATACATCTGATACTTTTCAAAATATATACGCATTTAATAAATTTATTCAAGTTTGCACCCTTTCATCAAGCTTACCCGCAAGTTTACCCTTTTCTTTGTCTGTCTGCTCTGACCTAGTTATGCAGAATAGAAAATGTACTTATCATTGCACACGCATTTATGATTGTTAGTGTGACAATGTGAAGCTCATTGAGTTCACGTGTTATTAAACTCATATTTTTTTATTAGACTTATGGCGTTTTATTAAATGGAATTATAATGAATCATATTTTTTTCCATAATACGTATCAAATTATACTTCTACTCTGCTATGTCTAATTTTGACTAATTATAATTTTGAAAAATGATAAAACATATTATTAGGTATAATTCTTGATACAACTTAAAAAAAAAATTTTTAACTTTTCTATGCGAAAAGATTAAAATTAATAAATAAGATGCTGTCGTATCAATTTACGGATGTCTTGTTTTGAAATAAATTCCAAGTATTATTAAATTCGAAACTTATTGTCATGCTTTGTTTCAATGCTAATAACATCCGACAATTTATCTAAAATTGTTCTACAAATACAATTTGCGTTGCGAAAACAATCAGTGGATGACAAAATGATCGCGTGAGACGTTATGGAGAGCTAACAAAGTGCAGTCGTATGAAGAAGAAAAAACAGATTTGTATCAAATTGTATTTTGATGGAACACGTTGATAGGTAAATTAGTTGCGTTGACATTGACTTGTTTGACTTTAATACGAGTCACATGTCTACTCGTAGCAATACTCATTATTACTATTACGATTACATAGGCATTAGAAAGAGAATTCCGAGTACTTTACAGAAAGATTGATAAGCAAATAGAAAAAAAAAAAAATTGCTATTGATGGAAAATTTAACAATATTGCATAACTATATCTTGTAATGTTAGGAAAAACCGCGAAGTTGACGGTAAACAGATTACCATCTCGGCGTACTTTCCAAATACGTGAGTTCCATCGAAACATATTTTTCCTGCTAAATCGTTTATATAATAATTTATAAGAACTTCTCTCTCTCTCTCTCTCTCTCTCTCTCTCTCTCTCTCTCTCTAGTGGATCTTATCGCATCTTGTCATACACAAATGAGATCTTATAAGTTTAACGTGAATAGAAATGATAATATTTTTATTATAAAGTTCTAGTTCTGTTTAAAACTCGTAAGATTTTATATATATTACTCAATATACATTAATAAATTTTATAATTAATTGACCATGTTACATAATAATTTTGCATTAATAGATAGAAAATTATATTCACACACGTCTATACATGCCATTTAAAAAAAAAATCTCTTATATGATATGATAATTTATGATGTCGATTTCTCTCTAAGAAATCTCTTTAAAAATGATATAAGCACTAAATTACAACAAATTCGAAAATGATAAAATAATTCAGCGAACTGTAATTATATCAAGTAGCAGCTTCTTCATTTTGGGTTTTTTTTTCCCTGCGATTGTTTTCATGAATTGTGGAGCTTGTTCGCGCGATTACGCTATCTTCCGGTGGAAAAAACGGAGATTAGCCGCGCGACGACGTTGACTCGCAATATCGTACCATCTATTTTGTAATAGAAACAACGGAAGAGCCTAATTCCGCGAGACTGCCTCGTTCTCGTCCTCCTCGCCATTAGACGTGCAGATACATGCCCGGCGCGCATGATGCCATTTCTATCTACCTATACTTACTTACCCCACAGCTACCTACCTACCTACCTAATTATACCGAGTGGTCCACTAGGAGCGATAAGCGATTTACATACCGAACGGCACGATGGATTTACCGCTCGGTTGTGTGTGCGACGTCGATATACTCGAGTCCCGGCCGAGGACGGTGTGGGGTTGAGCCGAGCCGAGCCGAACCAAGCTGAGCTGAGCTGATCCGCGCCGCGTTTGCTCGTCGACTTTGTTCCATTTTGCTCCTATTTCAGGAAGTCGGAGGAACGGCTCGCACACACACAAATAGTGACATTGCCATGCGCTGCATTTTCTCTTTCTCTTATTCGAGCTTCTCACTCCGCGTTTACGGGAATAGTTGCTCTTTGCACTCCACGCGGAATACGAACTGTCCTTTTGTTGACAAATTTATTATCGTATTCAGTTCGCTAAGGATAATTTGTTCTTCTCACAAGAATGTTGCCAAAATAGACTTCTGAATTTACGTATTTAGATATATAACTAGCACACATTAATCAATATTTCAAATAAAATACAAAAAAAGGCACTTATTTATGTTACTGCTCTCGATAATAATTTCAACGAGATATAAATATGTATGTATATCGTGTAATAGAACCGCGAAAAGATAGTGCTCGATGATCATGGATATAAATCTTGGTATGTCGCGCGTAGCCCGTGCTTAATAATTGATAAGTAAATCATTCACTCGAGGAAATAGGCACAAACGTGCCAAACGAGACAGATTTACTGTATACGCTCCATTCTTAGCGGCTCTAGTATATTTCGCTTTGCTCGCAGTAGTGTGTTTCAGCTTCCGCAATCGCAAGCTTATTGGGAACCGCTATATGTAGTCGTTTTTTTTGTCGGCATCATTTATTTACATGACCGCGCCATTTAATTTGCATTAATAAATGCCTTAATCTATGTGTGCAATAGACTCGTCATATGCGCTATCACGTTTCTCAAAGTCATACAAAGTTACATTTTAATATGTTCCTGTATATATTGAGAAGCTGGTCAAACATATAAAAGTTAATGATTACGTATTCTAAGCTACATATTAAATAGCGATATCTAATGCACGTAAAAAGAATAATATAATTTTAGGAATAAAGTCAAAATTTGATATTTTAATAAAACATAGATCTTATATTTGGAAAAAAACAATAATTTGGTAAGAATAAATAGATTTAAATTATAAAAATTTGGCGAAGGATATTATTTTGGCAGAGAAATTAATATGCTTTATTAAAATATCAGATAAACACGCTTTACTTTAAATTAGCATCGCAAAAATTAATAATATAAAGGAGCAATATGAATGAAAACGAAATGGAATAGCTCTCAATATAATTTGTAGTTTTTCGTCGAACAGCGGCAAATTCGATTTGATTCAAACCTGATTACGAGCGCGAAATATATCAAACAAAGCAATGACAACAGAACTCTATTTTCAACGACACTTATTCTTAGAATGGCATAAATTTAATTGCGACAAGCGTAGCGACTCACAGCTGCAAATATGTATCGCGCTTGAATTATGACTTGGAAATATAGTGCAACGGCGATTATTTGATTCAGTTAATTATTCCCCTCCGGACAGGAAACTTTCGAAGAATTGTCACTGAAATATTTCTAATCCTAACATGTATATATGAATTTATAACGTACCGAAAAAGAAAATATGTGTTGATGACTTTATCGAAGGTAAACGACGTTCAGTCAATGTGTTTTAAAAGACAGACATTAATCATAATTTTTGTTAAATCAAATAAGATTATTTTGAAATAGTACGTGCCAGAAATGTTCTTTTTCATTTTACAGTTGCCTTTTTTTAACAGAACAGATATTTTATCAAGATGCTTATACAATAATGTACTTTATATAATAGAAAACAAAATATAAAAATTTTCAAAATCTCGAAGAGAATATGAATCCGATTCACAACTTTTATCGATACAAAACTTTTATCACTTCTTTGCATAGGTTTGTTTTTCTCCCAGAAAATGGTAGACTTAGTGAAGTTAATATTTTTAAAGGAATAATGAATTCGGATTGCCTGAGCCGCACGTCCTGGCTTTAAATCTTTTCTGTAAATAGATTATGGCGCGAGATAATGAAAAATTTGATAGGTCGCAAGTTATCTTGAAACTTTCCTCTTTCACTACAGCTTTTGGTTTATCATTTATGATGTTTTTGAAATAATTCATTGCATATTTCTTTGTTGCATGTATCGAACGTATTTTGTTATACAAAACCGCTGTAAGTTTTAAAGAAGTGTTCGATTATGATTGGAAAAGTTGGAAATAAAAAATTTTTCTTCCGCCCGTAAAAAAATGATGCAATTTAACAACGCCATTATCACGCAAGGTATATGCATTTAGATAAGATAATTCATATAGAACATCACGTGATTATAATAATCGCAGACTTGTTTGCTATCTGGAAATTGACGGCAAGAGAAAATTGAAATATGAATCATTATGTACACAATACAATGTACAAACGCATTTACGTAATAATCTTAGATATAATTTTCAATAAAATTATTATCTTTATCAGTCGTATTTCCGTTTTAATTTTAGATTCAATAATGAAAACGATATCTTGCGTCAAAATATTTGATATAATTAATGAACATAATTAAAATTTTGATTATTGTATTTGCGGAATTGTAGTATTCAACTATAATTAAAGAGAAGAACATTTTATACAATTATTCTAATTATAAATAAAATAATAAATAAAAAATTATCTGTCTATTTGCGCGTATATATTAATTTGCATGAATAAGCTTATCTCAATGCAAATGCCTCTCGTAATAATGGCTAATCCTGAAATCCGACAGATGGATTCCGGAAATTCGCGCGCTCATCTATGTTTAGTCGCAGTGGCTAATTTACATCGGCACGATGATTTTTCTGCGGCGCGCGCAGTATCGCGAATGCGCTGTGAACGGAGCACGTTGAGAACTCGGCACGACGACTACAAGTAACAGGCTGGCGGTGGCTCATTCCCGTTGATAAATTCGCGTTTGCGTGTGTCTGAATGCGCCATTGATGAGAGGTAGAAGTGGTCAACGTCGGCCAAGAACCTAGTCCTAGCTCAGACCGCGTGCGCGCATAGATACTAGTATTAATAGTTATGAATCTAGAATAGACCGTATATTCGGGCTGTTATGCAGAGATACGCAAGGTGCTTCGCATTCGCGCGCGTTCTTTATGACCAAAAGATGCGTATGCAAATGCAAGGAGCGCTAAAAGTTGAAAAAAGACGCTTTTGAAAAATCGTCTTGCGGGAGTCGCGATCTCGTTGAGTCGTCGGATCGACGCGATTTGCGCGGCAAAGAAAGATCGCACTGATAAACTCGATGAAGAAGAGCTTCCCGGAAAATCGTGCGCGTCCTAAAGTCTCTATGCAACTCCCTGGGAATGCCATTAGGGTTAACGATCTCGGCGTGTCGGCGCGCGAACGGTGAAGAGCGTGTGAAGGCGCGAAACACATATAAGCGCGACAACACGAACGAGCAGATTCGCTTGAGCGCGTTTTTTACATTTGCGATCGGATAAACACTTCCCATTAGACGAGCACTCGGGCTTTTCAGGTTGCTATGTTGTGGAATTAACAGTGATTTTATGCTGGATATATCATTCCTTTTAGTTATTTTACGGATTATTTTACCATAGATTCATTTCAGGCATATTTCTATTTGAAGTTTGTTTTACGCTTGCGGATTTGGTATGTTGGTGAATGAAAAATACTATGTTTTAAACCAAGATAGCAGCAAAAATACCAATCGAGAAAGTTTTCAATCGGTTATAAATTTTAAACGCTTTGTATTATTTAAAAAAATACCTGAATAATATAATTTATCTTACACATAGGTTTATATTTTTATCTTACAAATTTTTTGCAAATTTATCAAAAAATTTTTAAAATATTTTGTTATACCTGATATACACAATAATTTAAAGAAAAGGATTTTTTTTTATATTCATGCGAAATAAACAATATATTATAATAATTGCGACAGATGTATTTTTCAGTATAGGAAGAAGAGTTAGCTTTTTTTAATGATCTATATAAAGTTATGAATAATTTTATTAGTGTCTCATATCTTAGTTTTGGACTTTACACCATTAACCAGAATTTATGTACGGTTAATTTTAAATATGATTTATACGAGTCGCACAAATTGCGAGAATTAACCTACTTAAGAGCAAGTGGATAATATTCACATAAATTAATTATATAAAATTTTGATTTAATATTTGAAGAATTCTGTTTCTCCCCTATTGATCGAAACGTAGTTTAGTTGCTTAAAGCGCGTTTCGCACATAATCTTAATATTAACCGCATACGAATATATAATGACGGGCATATCGTCGTTAGTGTTGTTGTCCGCAATTCGCTTTTGGCGACACATCGTTACGTTACGCAAAAGTAATAATAAAGAGCACCAAGAGTATAATAACGATGGCTAGGATTTTGTACAGGATCGGCGAACCGCAAATACGTGAAGTGGTGTCGCGAGGTGATGGGCTGAATGTATGTATGTGGGGTGGATGGATGATCGGAGAGGATGGCGCGCTTACTAGACGGCCGATTGTAATTATTTTTCCCCGATGACACTGGTGCTGATCACATCTTGTGACTGAGCCGCGGATGAATCGGCGTCGAGTGTCGTCCCCTCATCAGCCCGGTTTCGCGTAAAACAACGTGGCAAAGTTAAGCGTTACCGGACCGTATTGGAACGAGAGACACTCTAGCCATGAGCATGAATTCAATATTGGTACGGCAATGCGACTAGTATCGATCATGCAAAGAGACAGTGTTGTCAAAGATAATTTATTGAGAGAGAGAGAGAGAGAGAGAGAGAGAGAGAAATATTTAGATATACATAGATTGTTACTTGTGATCAAAATATTTCGTTATTAAGAGAGTTTCGACAGACTATATTTAAATATAGATACAGATAAAAGAGAAAAAGAGAATTAAGTATTTTTGAATATAATTCTATTAATTATATTTATTATATATATTGTATAATGATTTTAAATTTTAAAATAAATTCTTTATATATTATATATGAAGATATATGAATATCTCACAATATCAAAAAGTATTTATACTGTAATTGCAATTTACATGTACATATAACAGGGACTCGAAATTTTTGATTAAAAAAAATTTTTTTTTTATGCATATTTTTAGGAAAATATATTTTATTATCTGTTGTATTATTGGCGAAGTAAATACGAAAACAAATACAGCGCACCGAATAGTTTGATAACTGATTTTACATCACGCATAATTATGAAATATTTCCACGAGATTCTTTTTATTTTGATAATTTGATTATCAATTATTCCCCAACGAGATAGGCAGTATTTTGCGCTCCAAATTGCTGGAAATTCCACATGGTGTTAATTGTTTTCGCGATTGCCGTGTTTTCTCATAAAATGGCATGTAAAATGAAAAGTATGCGTTATGCAAATGATTGAAAATGATGCGCGATAAAACTGAACAAGTATTCAATGATCTTTATTGCATGGTGACTAAAGCACCGTAAAAAGATAAAAATTATGATTGATGGTTTAAAAATTGCCATAAATATATCATGAACCTTTGATAACATTTATATGTTAAACAATAAGAGCAAAACTGTCATCTCTCCTTAAAAAAAAAAAAATTGTTGTAATACAGAAGTTCTCTATTTAAACTTTATCATTAATTCAATCGATACATGATCAAGACTAGTGCAAATTGGAAACTGTAATTTTTATTCGCGATATATTGTTAATAAAGATATTGAATTCGATAACATCACCGTGCGTGTTTCACACGCGACAAACGTTGTGCGCACTTCCAGGAGCCGCATCTAAATCAACTGCTAGAGTGAACAGGTTACGATGACGTTAGTAACAGGGTTTCAGGCACTGTAAGGAGCCGCCCGACTCAGATTTATCACCGGCTGCTTCGTTATTTACTGGATTACCGGCCAATTAACTCGCTACGAGGTGCGAACCCGTGGAAAATCGATCGGGCGAATTTATCGGGCGTTCGCGCGTGAGGTTGCACGTAAAATAACACTGTGATACTATCAGGTTGTCGCAACGTGCGAAAGAGAGAAAACGTCGAAATTGTCTCCAAGCTCCTCTACCTGCCATCCCGTTGGAACGAGTCGAGAGAACGAATCGGTGGGCGCCACGAGCAGGCGAACAGATGCACTAAAGAGTTCCTCGACTTTACGGTTCGATCTTGAAAGTTTCTTTCCTTTTGCTCTCATCATCAAGAGTTTAGGAGATTCCAATTCTATCTACGAGAAAGTGAGGTTTCCGTATATGTAGGAATATACGAGCTACGAAAGAGCTTCGTGTATCATATTCTTTCTCTTTTTTTAGAATAAAAAAAGGACGAAATAATTTTTCTTAATGTTGAAAAAGCAAGAAAAAAAGAATATCGCTATTACATTTATTTATCTGTAGAATGAGAAGATGAAGATCTGACAGTATCATCGTTTTATTAGATGCACGCCATTTCCATTTATTTTCTCGAATATTATGACGTACATGATGATTAATTCAGCATAAAAGGTTATCATTGAGCAGAATGAAATAGCTGTTCTATCGCTGATCCTATCACTGTTTTTACAAAATATTCATGTCTGCGCGGCAAACAAAGATTTAAGATATTTCAATTATAATTCGGTTTAATTCTTCTCGAAGATGAATGATCTGCTATTTTTTAGTTGTTATCCTGATACTGAGAACGGAGTTTTCTTTATATCGTGGTAAAGAATACCATGAATATATATACACATATATATATAATCGACGATTAAACATAATTATCAAAAAATTGATCGTGAGAAGTAATTACTTATAATCGCGACAATCGCATTTGTTAAGTGCGTGCGTGCGTTCTCATATTAGAATCGAAAGGTCAGCTGACGGACAATGACAATCGTAAACGTGTCAAGTATCATTATATCACTAAACAGAAAAAAAATCGCTTTTGGCAGCAAAATATATAAATGCAATATATTAATTGGCCAAATTTAAACTCTGTATTTCTCATATATATGTATATCCTGTGCACTTATTCATATTATCATAATTTTTATTCCATTTTTATTCTTACATATATATATATATATATAATTTAATCATACTATTATAAAGTTGTGATACATATGTTTACCAAAATAAACTAATTGCTGTTTTTCGAGAAACATGTAATTGTTACATTGGGACTTTTCAAGTGGCATAATTACCTCGTAAGGATATAATTATGTAATTCATCGTCGTCCGCGATTATCTATGAGTATGCGTCTGCGAACCACCAACTACCGCGACTAACCGTCATAGGTGTTAAATATTAAACTCAGTCACGCGGGGGTAGACGCGCTTTAGAAATCTTGCCAGACATTGTCGCGCTCTCATTTGGGATATGATATTTAACGAAGCTGTGTCAGAATATGCGACGGCATGTTACGGAAATATTACATGTAATATTTGATCACTCATTACTGTCTCTACGAATCAGATATTTTTATTACTCGGAATAATCCGATATGGTTTGATGTTTCCGGACGTGAAATATTGAAAGGCTACATTGCATTTTCATCCACCGCAAGAGAGACGCTTTGATAAACATGTAACGTCATATACGCGTCTCGCTATTTTTTACTTGCTTTGTGTAAAAGTTATCTCTTATACTTTTATTTACTTCCAAGAGATTATACTTTAATGTTAAATAAAAGAGACTTGAGAAAAATATATAAAGAATTTCTATATATACTTTTCAAATTTATTATTTATATACCTAATATAGAAAGTAATGATTTATATAAATTTATGTAATTTTTTTTTATTTTTATTATTGTACTAGAATTTTTAATTAATTTTACGTAAACGGGTCCTCTATTATGCTACTTGTTATGTCTTTCGAAAGATGAGGACACAATGAGGCACTTTTTATATACAAAGCCATCTGCAAATGAAGACAGTTGACAGGGGTTGGGCGGAGGGTTGGAATATGATTAGTATACTGTTATAGAGGCATCATTTCGGACACTTAAATTTATTGAGCAATTTTCATGATGTTACGTACTGCTGCCACGATCCTCATAAAAGACAAGAGTGTAAATTAAGCGTCGTAAACGACTCCTTCTTTCTAATATTTTACTATATTAAAATTTCGAAGTTAATTAAAGAAAGCAGTTTGATGACATTTAAAACAGTTATAGGCGAACGTAATGCGAAACGTAATAAGACTTGCGACGCGAGAAGCGCGGTAAACAAAGGGAATAAGTGGCCCGTGCTCATTTTCCAGACTTTTACGAGTTTAAAACTTCCTTCTTTTCTTCCGCGCGCTGATATTTCGTAAACAATTAAGCCGACAGACTTAACCTTTCGCTGCGGTTTTGATGGAAAAAATTGTGGAAAGTTAAATACGCGGTGGAGAGTAATTATGTATGAGTGTTTGTACAATATAATAAAAAAAGATATTTACATTTAATTATTTAATAGGATTAAAATTTCGATTATGTAGTTTTATTTATGCTTTTAACTTTTATCAATGTAATAAACAATTATTTATGTAAAATTATTATATCCTTGGACATAAAATAAATCGTTGTTTTCTCTTTCTTTGGAGTTAAGTATGGATATGCAATAGTTCCAAAAAACTATGAGACAAATATTTTTTTACTTCTACGAATAAGACGGAGACAAAGTGGTATGTAGCAATCATTTCCGGCGGGTGATCGCGCTTTCGTAATTAGCCACCCGAGAAGTAAGCGTCGCTTCTTAATTCCGCATCGATTGGCAGAACCTGCCCTTCCTCCCGCGAAACCGATCGTTGGCCTCTCACCGAAGGGAATTTTTTTCAGCGAGCTGCTCAGAAACGCGGAAAATCGTGAAAAATGCTTTAAATTCGAGGCGATTTGATTGATTGTGTTAATAAGAAAGTTTCCTTCCTTTCTTCGTCATCCCGCGCGCTCTTATCTCGGCGCTTGTGGAAAGAAGCGGGGTGCTTTAATCGATCGGTTACCATTGATTACGCATGATTAATGAACCTCTTGAAATATGGAAAATATAAACCCCGGTACTAACAAAACCTTCGTGCTTTACGGCATGATACGCGGAGAAAGTAATTAATAGCGTGAAAGCTGTTTTTTCCGAGGCGACCATTGTTCGCGGTTTTTGCTATCTTCATGTACTGAAAATATGAGTATTTCTTATTTTCTGGGATGTTTGGCTAAACGAAGTATACCTTTTCTGTTTGTTTCAGGTAAGGGCAACTGTTACTCGGAAAATGTTACCATTCGCGTTGCGATAAACATTCGTTCTTCGCGACCCAACTCCAGGTAACATACCTTATTATTGAAACGATATTTTAGTTTTCATTACAAACATTTATTTGCCGCATTTACTCGTATTGTGACGCTTCTTAGTCTTCTTTTAAATCTAGATATTCCGATGTACATTATTTTTGATTAATCATTTTTAATGACACTTAAAGATATATTTTTATTATCAGTTTTATAAGTTTCTCGTTTAATTCAACATTGAATTTCTCTAATTATGCATAATATGGAACCACTGTTTGAGAAATTTTGGTTTGGTAGTCACGCTGCAAGTGGCCAAAATGTCAATTAATAATATATTAAACCAGCAATTTGTGTTTGCGCTAAGTAAAAGCAGTTGTAGAAGTTCTCTCTTTCTCTCTCTTCCTTTTGCTCTCGCGCATTAATTATTGCCATGATAAGTTGCCAATTCTCTTTTTTCGTTGTTATTCTGTTTCGCCGTTCCCTCGCAGATAAGAATTGTGTGAGAAGAAATTAAAAATCCATCGGATTTTAAATCTCCTTCTTTCATCGTTTGTATTCATAAATACGTAATACGCTTGTGTCTGAATTTATAACATCAGTATTAAGATAATAGTATACAAAGAGATACAATTGTAATCAATTAGAAATTGCAAAATACATACAAATACAAATGTTTTGCAATTTATTATATATCATTTAGCGTATAATGATCACTTTAAATGAGAGAGAGAGAGAGAGAGAAAGAGGAAGAGAGAAAGATTTTTTAAAATTTGAATTCTTTTAATTATTTTAAATATTATTTATTTAAATATAAAAAAAATATTTTAAATGTAAATAAATTTATGAAATTGGATAAAAA
>NW_021849616.1:842503-843511 GCF_003651465.1 Formica exsecta | reverse complement strand
ATAGATTAGACAATAAATATTTTTATTATATATTATAGTTCATAATAAAAATTTATTATTAGTATTATTATAGCAATATTATTTATAAAAGTTTAAGATAATAACCCTATAATCACATAGTGTGCCAAATGCATCAAATGCTATTGTTGTGAGTGCTTTGAATTTATTTGAAAATGCCAACAAGACAATATCGATTATTCGTTCCTGTAAACGAATGAATTCAAAGCTAACAAGTTTGATCGCCTTATAGAGCGCTGGTTCTTGTGTACGAGCGGGTATCTATATAATAGTTGTCCGTAATTGGCAATACTGATCTACCCCGTTAAATTACAGACAATGCACATCTTATAATGTTGTGCGGTACCATTATACTTCGCCATTCCCTTCTGCGCTATTTCGCTTCCCATTTTCCGTTGCCCGTAACAAGTCCACCAGTCTACGTAACACCGGTATTGTCCAGAAATTTATCTCGAAGCGATCTGAGTTTGAAGGTTTTCTTTTATTCTATGTTATATTGTTTCGTTACTTTCAATGATCGTTCATTAGTCGTAGAATACAGAACATCGATCCTCCGAAGGTTTGTTTCTATAGTATTTCAATGTTTACGCAGCTTTACCCTTTTTAATCTAGCATCCCTATCATAATAATTCAAATTTGTATGTATGTGTATGGCGCATAATTAAATATTATTTTACATTCACTGGTACGATGCGTAACGATGGAGTTGTAGAACATAACGTTGATCTGTAAAATACAAATATATTTAAATAATATAAAACGATTTAAAAAAAGTAATTAATTATAGAGTAATTAAGCTTATTCAAACAAATAATTATTGCGCTTTATTAAATTTTTACTTATGTCTCTTTATACAGAAATATTCAATAAAAGAAATTTTCTCGAAAAAAATTTTTTTTTAGATATTTATATTAAATGGATAAATATAAAAAAATTAACATTTTTCTAGAAATAATCTAAAGAATTCTCTCTATAAAAATATGATATAAT
>NW_021849616.1:828850-842139 GCF_003651465.1 Formica exsecta | reverse complement strand
TTTTATACATATATTATATATACGTAAATCATGTAGATATGTTATTATCATCGAGATAAGATAGCACAATTTTCCAAATAGCAAATAATAAATAAATAAAATTGTGAATTGCTCACCTCATGGTTGCTCCGCCGGTGCCTGATGCCTTCCCGGGCTTCCTCCTTCTTTCTTAGTTACTCCTTATTACTTCTTGTCACTCACATGACGCTCACTCGCGAAAACAATAACTACGATTATGCGCACACTAATCATCAAAATGACAACGATCGCGCGGAACTTTATATAGCAGTCGCCACGTTAATCGCATATGACCTATATTTATTTTATATTACAACGGAAAAACGCGAGAACTATGGTTACACGAAACTGCGATTTGTTCGGCGCTGAAGTAATTCAAGAGAAGTAATTTAAGTAACGAAAAGCTATAATACATTAATTGTTTATTAATACTTAATTTAAGATTGGAAAAATATAACATTTTTAAAAGTATTTATTTTGTAAAATTTATGTTCAATATTTTGTAGTAGTGATTGAAATCTTATGTTATTGTCACGTACGCCGCTTATGTTTACATAAGGAATACAGCGCGTATACACACAGTCACCTTGTTATTCGTACGACGAGAGTCGAGTGGAAAGGTAACGACGCAAGACGCTTCATATTGTGTCGTATTACTTATGATATAATTAATAAAAATGTCTCATAAAATACATGCGTATACTATTTCTTAACAGCAGAGATAGCATTGTGTGAATTCGGTCGCGCGATTTTTCAAGGCCAAACGAATCGTAGTTTCGTATAATAGTTATCGCGTTTTTCCGTCGTAATATAAAATAAAGTATGCATTATATGCGATTAACATGGCAAGTGCTGTATAAAGTTCCGCGCGATTATCGTCATTTTGGTGATTAGTGCGCGTATAATCGTAATTATCGTTTTTACGAGTGAATGTCATGTGAGCGCCATTAAGGAGCAATAAAGAGCAACTAAGAGAGGAGAAGGAGGCCCGGGGAGGCATCAGGCATCGGCGGAGCAACCATGAGGTAAGTAATTCGTAATTTCAATAACTTATTATTTGCTATTTGTAAAATTGCTTGCTTATCTCTTCGAGATAATAATTTATCTTACATCATTTAATGTAATAAAAAAAATTGTATATATATGTATGTATGTATAAAAGATTTGTAACTCTTTAGAGTATTTGTATAAAAATTAAATTTCTATATATTCATTTTATATAAGCTTATATCTAAAAACATACAAAATTTTTTAGATATTTTTTTTATTAGATATTTAAATGGTTTAAACACAGATAAATATAACAATTTATATAATAAAGCGCAATAATTATTTGTTGGAATAAAATTAATTATTTCAGAATATTAATTACTTAAATCGCTTTATATAATTTAAGTGTATTTGTATTTTACAGATCAACATTATGTTCTGCAACTCCGCTGTTGCGCACCGTATCGGTGAGTGTTAAATTATATTTTATTTTAATTTTTTTTCTCGAGAAATATAATATAAATTTGCGAATTATCACAGATATAAGTACGCGTATAAATTTATATTTGCAATAATGCAATAGTTAAGGACTTTTTTTGCATTATTTAATCTTATAAATTACTTGATAGATATATATAAAGAAAAAGCGCGATAAATAAGTCTTTCTGCAAAAAACATTGCTCTCTCGAATTTAACTTTATCAATAACTAGCTTTATCAATTCTCAATCGTTTCTCCAGAATACACTTTCGGTCGCCTTCAGCTAAAGTCGATCTAAAATTTAGGTTCACATCGCACGCGGGTGGCGAGGAAGGGGTTTTGTTAAGGGTGGACCCTTTTACCGGGGGCAAACACAAAATGCATTATTTATTGCCCGTAGCGGCTGGCAATTCATCGAATTCCCGCTAAAAGCGAAAGAGTTGAGGTCGAGGGTTGGCACTCGTGCAACGCGAGGTGCGTTCGACGGAAACGGTCGTGGAGGTAGGGTTAAGTGGTACCTTTTTTCTTTTCCATCCCTTTGCACATTCTCACGCGTGTACATGCATTCTCTCATGTGACTGAAAACTTTCCATTTCTTCTTATATCAATATTTTTCATATATTCGTACTCTGTGTCTTATATACATGGAAGACTGGCATATTCAATGCATTGTTATTTTGCCAGAATTTCTTCACGGTTTTCTACTTTTAATGTCAAAGATTTTTAACGGCAAGAACATTTTTTAGAAAAAATAGAAAGTATAAATATAAAAAAGAGAATGAGAAAGAGGCGAGAGACAATTTTATTAAATCTTTTTTAAGAATATCTGAAATTCTTTCATTACATTTGTAAACTATATTTACAGATCCACAGATATTTCTCTATATTTTTCTATGTAAATATTTTTTATAGACAAATTTAAATCTTATTTTATTTTTCTTTTGGAAAAGACAATCTTTTTTTATATGTTCTTAAAACTATATTGTCAAATTTGAAGAAACTCTTTTATCTTTCTCTATCCTCAACGAGATCAATAATTATCTATATACTACAGTTCCACATTTTCGCAACTTGCGTTTCTTTTTAAAAACAAATCACCCGTAAGTTTTCGCAGCACTAATTGCCAAGGCAGAGGATGAAATTCATCGGTACCGTAAAAGGGTGTCGCGAGGGGATGCACAAAGTGAATCGAATAAACGTCCAATCCGGGTTGCCCGTCCCTCTTTTTCGCTGTTCCTCTCTTTCTCCCTCTCTCTCCCTCTCTGTTTCTCTCTCATTCTTCCGTTCCGTGATTTATGTTAATGTTTTTGTCTCGGAAGCGAGATACACCAAAAGGCGATTCGATTCGCACGGGCGCGGCACCCCCGCAGTTTTCGCTACGGCGCGGATTAACTTAACTACCTTAAGACGGCAATAAAGGTCGTCGACGCGATTTAACCGGTTCCCTTTTACTGCGGCACCGATGCCCTGGCGCCCGTAACGTTAAACCAATGTCTAGGTTGCATATTGACGGTAATGGGAAAAGTTCGGTCTTTCGGTATCTGACTTTGCGCGGGGGTGCGTCGATCAATCAATCGGACCTCGCGGGCCCCACTAAACCCTTTCTCCCTGGTTCCGCCTTTTTCCCTCCGTTCGCTCAACGACTTCTGATCGGTATTTTAAAGCTTTTTCATGGCAGTCATGGCAGTTCCAAAAAATGATTTCAGTGCCACAATGGTACAAAGATAGCTCGAGCATTGAAATGTTTGAGAAACTATAAATTTTTATGGAGAATGAGCAAAATTAATTTAAAATCACGCGCGTCTTATCTAAAAACTTTTTTGATGTTTTATACGCGCGAATCAAGATTTCTTTTGGCGTGAAATAAAAAATATAAGCTATCGATCGTAATATTCTCTTGTTCTCTTTAATATAAGTATGCTCGAGACTCAATAAACTTTTCATAAAGTTAACATTAAATAAATATAATTAAACGATTATAAATACAATCTCGATTCGGGATACATTGATATTCGAGGGTTGACTATAGGAGAAATAAAACATCGGTAAAAAATGTGGGGGAGTAATCGAATGAAGTTCTTAATAATGGTAATGCCTTATTGTTATCAAACTTCCATTTATATTGAATCTATACAATATCCGTACACCAATTTATCCCGCAAATTTATATTCGATGTCGAAATTACTGACAGTTTTATAAATAGCAGAATCTCTACGATTTTTGATAGAAAATTAAAAGTCTAGTCTTCTAATAAAATAACGCAGTAGGATCCTTTGTATTGACAACAATATTCGACAACCTGAAATCCGCGTAAACGCGGCGGATTACAATAAGCGACAGGTCGGTATAGCAGTTGTCGGATCACTCTCGTAGAAACCGTGAAGCACGACAAGGAGAGGGTGGCGGATATACGCCCCGATAGTCCGTATATCGTATAATAACCGCTCTACGGACTTAGCCGTGGCCCGCGAAGGGATCGTCCTCTCCAGGTTAAATCGCCGCGTAAACGCCTCGGTATATGGATCGCCATGGATTTCGTTTCGGAATTGGCGCGAGCGAGTGAGGCTCTTAGATAAGGTAATCCGGACCTCGAAAACTCGTCGAGAACATCCCCGAAAACACCCTTGCATGCCGGGCACTATACCGTACCTACCGGGAAAGCCTTTCGGCTGATTAAACTCTTTCGTGGCGGAGGAAATATAGCAGTAAAATTAAAAATTTTCTTAACGATTAGTTTGATACTATGATATTATTTGTTATAATGTGACAAAACTGTAGAGACTTAATCGTGTTTCTTATAATATCTTTATATTTTTCGTATACATTTTTGTTGTTTTATTATATGTGTTAACATATAAAATTAGCTATACGTCTGTTTGAATAATAAAATTGTATACGAAGAACGCGATTCAATATTTAACATCCGGGAAGCGATGACGTCTTATCGAATGTCTAATATTTCACTGTTGACAGTAGCGGTTTAGAAGCAGGTTTAGAACGGTTTTATAATAATAAGACAACGTTGTATGCAATATAGCGTTAGTAATTATTAGTTTATATATTTGAGAAATTAGCACATATTTTTTTGACGTAGATATAATAATAATTAAACAAAGATATTTATTATAGTAAAGATATTAAAAGATTTAAAGCAATACGCTTTCTCGATTGTCGATCCAATTAATTATACTTTACAATAATAAAAGTATTAATTATATAAAACTACCAAACCATATCACCATAAAAATAACGGAGCACATTTCTACTCATACATGGCTAGAATAACAGATAGGAAGAGCATTGTTAAAAAAACAGCAGTAATGCGACGAGAAAGTAATAATAAGATCATAACATGCGATTTCCCAGAGAAGTCGCAATTATATTACGAGTCTTGGTAAGCATCGTGGTATGTAATATACGTAAAACCGACGGCGGTTTAGAAACGAAATTAGCACGTGGTGAGCGACAGTGAGTTCTCACGTATATCGTCGCGTAATTCTTTTCCAAGGATAACGACGCGTACTTTTCTCGGCAGCGGCAGCGGCAGCGAGCGAGAAGTGACGGAAAAGGGGATTCCCCTGTACCTGATGCAATTAACTCGCTATTAGCGGAGCAGACGTTGAGCAGGAGGCCCGCCGTTACGAAAGTATAGCCCGCTGTACGTGATTAAAGCGGGAATTCGTTACGGGCACACCGGCGCGGCCCCGTCGATAAGATTAATTGATAAATGGCTGAATCGATTGGCGCCGTTGTAGTTTCGTTACGACGGCACGGTGGGGCTGGCAAGATAAATATCTCGTCGCGCGATGCTGTAACCATATAATCGGGTTTAATTCGAGCGCACGTAACTCCGCGGACGACGGTGATACATGAAAGATTATCATTACCGCGTTGATATCGGTCATTAGCCGCGCGCATCCAGCGCACGCATTTCCCACGATAACATTGCGAAAGACTTTGCCAAATTAAGCCGAAAAAATTAAGATGACCTGTTTTGTTTTTTTTTTGTTCATATTGCTTTCTCTCATATTTCAATTTCGCAATTTTGCGATATCTTTTTGTTGATTGAAATATATATTCTTCTTTGAGAAGCATAAAATAAGCAGCAAAATAAAATAAAATATTCTGATTAAGTGGTCGCTCGTGTGTTACGCAATCGGTATTTAGTACACACAGCACGTATACATGACGCACGCATACGATGATGAAAGACTTATGCGTTTTTCCCGGAAAGAAATCCGGCCGAATATTTTTACAAACGTCGCATCGTGTTTAGATTGTCCTCAGTTTGTGAGAACACGTTGTGATGTTTCCGCGAAGCACTGGGAAAAACATGCATTAACGCGAGAACAAGTAAATAAACTATCTAGGCAGGAACATCAAGCGGCGAGAAGCTGCTGTGGATGAGACATCCTGTCGATGGTGGGGCAAAAAGTGATGGCGAGAGCAAGGCAAATGTGTATAGTCTGTGCGTAGGTTCATCACGCTCCATGTGTTCGAATAGCCATGTTACTTTGATGACGCTCCGTTCGGAGAACAACGAGATGATGGCATACTGTGTTGCAAAATGATATTTAGGTCGATTCTCCACAAGAAGAAAATTATCGCGTGGAAATTACAATAGTGTACTAGACAGATTGGTGCCGCACTCGAATGATGTAACTTTATCCGATACTTACTACTTCTCGCGTTCGAGCAAAAGGAACGTTAAATAGAAAGTACTTGCATATTCAGCAATATAGCTGAATCTTTATCGTATATGACCTATATTTATTTTATATTACGACGGAAAAACGCGAGAACTACGGTTACACGAAGCTGCGATTCGTTCGGCACTGAAGTAATTCAAGAGAAGTAATTTAAGATTAAAACACGCGATAACGTTGGAGCTTCCACGATAGATTTGTGTGCTTTAATACTGTAATTATTAGCATTTTAATATTGATAAACATAATTATCACTTAATATAATTAAAACATCTTTTTATACATCTTTTTATTCTAGCTACGAAGAATCAATAATTTAATTTTATTCCACTATCAAATGACGTTTTAAAGACGTTTTATCGGACCATTCTATCTGTTTCGATCGAAGATCGTGTTGTGGTCGTCGTAAATTGTAATGATTACGACAAATAAGTCCGCGCTATCTATCTGGCCGAGTATCGTTTAAAGAGTTGGAGACGAAAACATTGTGGAAGAGACACCATCCATGGAAGCCTATTACTGCAACGGCTGACGCTACGCTGTTGCAGGCGAAGAGGGAAGACAGGGCATTCATACGGCACTGTCACACTCGGCGAATGCAGAAAACGTGAGCGACAGAGATCGACGAAGGCAGCGGACCATGGCAATTCGTGGGAGGAGGTTGTTAAAGCCCGCTTTACAGCAAATTCTGCGCCTCATCAATATCGTCGATCGATCGTTTTCTTTCTAACAAGTAAATGGCCAGGATTTAAATGCGAACGTCAAGAAAACTACAACCGCAAAAATTACTGTGAGAAATACGTGAATATATATAAACTATAACGATATAACGAGTATATATAACGTGCTTGTACAACCGATCGATAAAGAATTATGTCACACTACTCTAAAAATTGATACTGGCAAAACTGATAAAAGTACCAAGGAGTAACAAAACAGTTTGTAACATGACACATTTGAAATTGGAAGATTTAATTCAAAGTGGATATTCAAATGTGTTTTTTACGATTGAAATTTTCCAAATATCTTTGACACTCCTTTTTGCTCGAAAATGACGTGTTCCAGATATTCTTTCGCTAATATCTGGAATTCAGCATTTGGCAATAACCACGATTTTTTTAGCTTCAGTAGGAAAGTTACGTAAATATATTATGTAAACGATATAAGGAAGCTATAAACAATTAGGATATAGGCAATTTGCGCATGCTAAGCGACTCTCTCGTCGCGCGCTAGCTTAATGAGCACGTGTCGCGTAATTTCTATTGATGTTTCGACCTCAATAAATGCCGGAGAGCGCGACGGACGACTCTCTAATATGATGATCTATTAATATCGCAAATATCTTACATTAGGTATCGAGATGTAAACAACGTGTGGAACACACGTTGTTAACTTAATAATGTAGGCGCACGCCTACATCAGAAAGTGCGCTATTTCGAATGGTTTTAGCCTTCACGAATGCGCGATTCAAGAAAATATTTGGTCACTGAAACTTAACCATCGCTAGTAGAACGTGGGAAGTGAATCCTTTTCCGAAATGAATATTTCGTTGGTCAGATAATACAAATTTATGTAGATAATGATATCAGATAATTTATTAAGCTATATCGTCAATCTTGGCATGAGATATTGCATTAAATCAAAAGGCAACATTATATCTGATTATAAGATTATTATTCTGTTCATTGTATTGATTTGTATATAACATCTAGGAAATGATATCTAATTTTAAATAGAGTTGAAAAAAAAATTAAACTATATATAATTAATGATAGTTTTATACAACTTATAATTTAGACTTGTTAGAATTAAAATAACAAAGATAATTTTTATTTGGAAATGGATGTTATTTTTTATTT
Organism: Formica exsecta; assembly: GCF_003651465.1. Lineage (NCBI taxonomy): Eukaryota > Metazoa > Arthropoda > Insecta > Hymenoptera > Formicidae > Formica > Formica exsecta. The sequence continues at coordinate 834,086 of NW_021849616.1, read as the reverse complement.
CTAGGCTAGTAAATGATATTTTTTTGTTTTAATATCAACATATTAATTTAGACATTTTAACGTTTCCTACGTTACAATAAGCACAAGCATTAACTGACACAAATTTCGAATTCTGAAAAATCATTAACACAGTCCACATTTTATATTTTTTTAATTTATAAAAAATTCACAGTAAAAAAAAAAAACAAATAGTGCGTTATTTTTTACGTATTATGATTCACTCATCGTTGTTTTAATGCCCATATATATATTTCACAAAAATGTCACGCGGCGCCTAGAACATGTCCGTACCGTACAGTCTGTGACTACTGTAACGTCGACGTACGTAACTACCTATTAATTGCCGTAATTACTGTAAGAAACTGTACTATGACTTTATCTGTCGTTCAGTCATAATTATAAGCTACTTTGTAAGGAATATTCAAAATTATGGTTTGACATTTTACATATGCTATATTTATATTTTAATTCACACACAATTGAAATACTATTTTTACTATTGCTACTGATATCGTTTGATAAAATTGAAAGCATATATGTGCGCATGGATACCGTGATTATATCTCTCTCTGTGGACAACTTAAATGAATACATAAATTTAAGTTTATATTCGGGTTGTGGAGAAAGGTTGCGATTTCTTTAATGATACGACACTTAATAGATCTTTTGGATTATTATACTCAATATGACTATTTTATTAATATATTGTTTTACTAATATATTAATCGAAATATAACTGCGATTTTTCTATAATTATTAATAAGGCAATGTATTAATAGAATTTATGTGACGCGCATTAAATATACGCACAAATATCATTATCAAAAAGTATAAAACAGAAGCAATAAATATAGATTATCAGTGCTTTGAAAATACATGTTAATATTATTATCAAATAACGATATTTTTGTAAATGTAATCTATTAGTGGAGACACCAAAAATATCTCTATATTACTAGACTAAATAATAATTTAAAGAGTTTGGAATAAAAAAATACAAATGTAGTTACTTTTTACTTGTCACATTAACTACGAGTCTTGCTATGTAGGTCATATCTACTAGTTGACACTATACATATCAATATTTGCAAAACAAATAGCGAATGTTAAACGGTCAGAATTGATAAGTCGTTTTTTTTATGGTATTATCAAGTTGAAATTTTAAAAGAGAATAGAACTTGGATAATCGTTACATTTTAATAGAGGGATTAAAATATCCTTTACAATTTTGTACAGTACAAATAAAAAAAAAAAAAAAACATTATAATTATACTTTAAGATTGTGGAAAAGGCTGCTCTTAAGAAATTAAAAGATGAAATTCATTAGTCATTAACGTTTTTTTTTATGGTATTATCAAGTTGAAATTTTAAAAGAGAATAGAACTTGGATAATCGTTACATTTTAATAGAGGGATTAAAATATCCTTTACAATTTTGTACAGCACAAATAAAAAAAACAAACATTATAATTATACTTTAAGATTGTGGAAAAGGCTGCTGTTAAGAAATTAAAAGATGAAATTCATTAGTCATTATTGTCAATCATTATCGCCGTGCATACACTATAGAATTAAATATCACCGTGTACACACATATACTATGGAATACATAAGAGTTTCATCGAAATCTTGAAACATTGTAGTAAAAAAGTAGTGATATCTTATCACGTGATTCATTTATTAGTCACAGTACTTTATGTATCCTGACCGTATTTCATAGGATTACCTAGTTCATAGGTAGTACCTTCATAGGATTAATTAGTGATCCAAATGAAGATCGCGTCATTAAGACACATTTGTTTTTTCGAATAGACCGATAATTTTATCAGCACGGCAGAGTGTAAACCGGGCTTTATTCGGCACCGTGAATACTGGCGTCGTGACGAACAGAGAGAGAGCGAGAGAGAAAGAGAAAGAAAAACAGACAGAGAAAAAGAGAGAGAAGACAAGTGAGAAAGAGAAAGATACAAAAGCGTCGGTGGTATTGACAAAGAAGGAGAATGATAGAGCGCAGGGGAGAGGGAACTGCGGGTCGTCAGTGCCAGGCCGCGAGAGGGGTGGGAGACGTCGGTCGGCTCGGAAGAGGGAGGGAAACGCGTAAACAGAGAGTCAACATGTAAACAGGCCACTCGCGAGACAAACAACGTAGGGGCCGCGGGCTGTTCGCCGCCGAACGAGGCAAGCAGGCAGGAGGCAGGCAGGCCGGCAGGCAGACAGGCAAGAGCAGGCTTGTGTTCGCTCGCTTCGTCGCTCCGTTTCCCGTGCGTGTTCCGTCCATCCGTCTGTTGCGGTCCGTACCACATCGTTGTGTTCGACTTATCAAATCGCGCGCGCCGGCCTTTTAAACGTAGCCGCCGAACGATCGTGTATCTGCGCGGGTTCTTCGAGCGACTGCGGCTACGGCGCTGGCGCTTCGAAAACCCGCCGAAAATTCGGAAGTGAGGGAGGTCAACGTCGATCGGGACCATTCGGCACGGTTCGACGGGTCTACTTGTCAGTGAAACGAGAAAGAGAAAGGGAGAAACGAGGAAAAGTGTGAGAGAAAGAGAGAAAAACGGAGCAGTTCTACTCTTTTGTTGATAACGCGTTCCGTAGAACACGTGAATTGTTGGTGCCGCGATGAAAACGTCAACATGTGCCTACGGTGTATCGTAACAGTTTATCGAGTCGTTAATTACAGTTGTGTGCGGGAATAAATTGTTGGTTTAATTAATTAATCATTAGTACAGTCATTAATAAGTGCCAGTACAATAGTAACTTTGTGATAGAATAATCCAGAGGAAAAAGTAAAATAAAGCGCGAAATTTTTATTAACAATAAATTTCAAAAGTGACGCATTTTTTCTGAGCCTCGTTTGATTTAAATGACTAACTCATGTGTAAGATTTTAAAATTTACTTGAAAGTAAATATTTTTATAATTTGTCGTATATTATAATGTGATGTCTCTTACATTAATATGATTTCACTTACATTAGTGATATAGAAAGACTTTTTCTCATTATATATAAATCACTTCGGTGAGTGTATTTTACATAAATCAGTATTTTAATATAATGCATATTGATTATATACACATATTTAATAATGTAAGTTATTGAAGATATCAAAACTTATCGAAGTAAAATCTAGAACATAATGTCAAATTGCAAATATTTATCAATTGTAATTAATATTAACCGCGTGCTTTTGTAGATCATAACATGCAATGAGAAATAACTCAATTTAAGTACTATTAAGTACTATTGCGCATAAATGATTTATTTATTTGAATCTCACGGATTTATTTTGACTTGAGATTTTTAATATTGATTAATTAATAATTTATTGACAATACTAATTATTGAATATTGTGACTATTATGAATACTAAAATTTCTTACTGTACATATGTTACTGGAATTTGCATGCAATCCATGTCAAAAGGTTACAATCGAGCATATATATTTTATTCGATTGATTTTATTGATAAGCATATTATTACAAAATTAAAGTTTGACGTGCCTTATCAAATAATTTTGTGAACTGTTTTATTTAATAATATTTTTAATATTTTGCTTACTACTGAAAGTGGTATGTGGGAAAATGTGTATGTTTAAAACCGAACGATATTAGCTTGAAAAGTAAAACTTTCGTTGATTTTATATTTATTGTTATTAGAATAGTATTAAAAAATATATTTATCATATTATACAATTTTATTTAATCATCAATGCAGTGATCTCATTTTTCTCTCTTCACTATAATGTATTCTACATTATCTTTTAAAGTCTCGTTACGTTTATGGAACAAGATAATTGATAAGTTATCTAAAGCGGTATAACCTTTTACAAAGTGCCACAAAATAGCAGAACGCGCTATTCGCTTCCGATTTAAATATCAATAAAACACATAAAGGCCACGATTACACGAACCTTGCTCTTTACGCCAAATACATACATCGCGGCTGAAATTACTTCGAAATTTGCGATGCATGCAACGCACACTTTAACGTGTCATCTTGTTACCGAGCTCGATTACCGTGACATGAGAGAATCAGAAGCGATGATATTTCTTCGGAAACATAGTCGTCGCGATAGCATGCTGAGAAAACTGCAACGTTGTTAACATAGAGAATAATCTAACAGAGGAATTATCCGTGTATTGGCGGCCACTCACGTGAATCATCAGCTTTTTTTGCGGCACGCCGCGTAAATAAGCAATTATTACCCGCGGCTGTTATTAAGATTTATAAGATGTTATATACGCACATTCTCTAATTGCGCGTTCGCGCGAGCACCTTTTCAGAAAACTGCCCGGTGCGTCCATTATCCGCTTATTATCGTGACTACCTCACGCTCATAAATCGCCGCAAACACTTTTCCGGGTATTCCAAATTTAAGAGCGGCCAATTAATTATTAGCCCAGGCAGCCTCCGACTACTGCCTGTCTGTCTGCCAATTCGAATCATCCGGAATCGCGCGAATGGCGCGTTGCGTTGCACCGTTGAAACTGGGGCACGGAGAAAGAAAGTATCCAACAAGACACGAACATTATAAAAACAATTTACTGTTAATAAAAACATTTGTCTATTTGTTTCTTAATATCCAGATTTTAAGATTTAGAGGGACGATAGTTTTCTTAATCCATTTTTTTCCTTAAAAAATTGAATCTAGATTTTTAACATTACTTTAGCTTTGAGATCTTTTCTTAATTTGTCTAGTATATTAGATTGCCTTGCGCTAAATCTTTTAATTGCTAGAGAGAGAAAGAAAGAGAAAAAGTAAAATTTGTTGCTTTGAAAAAGTTCTATTTAAAATATTTACAAGTTTTGAATAAATTCACATTTATTTATTTATGTTTAGTACGCTTGTATGATGAGCTGTAAAAAAAATGCTGAGAAACAAAAAGCTAATCAATATTGTATTAAAGCACATTTGAACTCGTAATTATACAGTACTAACTTTTTATTACTTTTAATCTTTTTTATGATATATTGGGTAGGAACATCGATAATTCTATTCCGCATTCGCGCGCCGTTTTTAGAATCTAAAGTACGGCAGCACGTGGAACGCCCACATATACACGTGCACGATATGTGGTAGCTAAATCAATTGGAATATGATGGACTTTGTCGGCCGTTTGATTCGAGCGTATCAGGAAAAACATTTGGTTGGTTTGAAATGAACAATCAAATCTTTTTTTAAAAATCTTTTCTCTTAATCTGTCTATGTCTTTCTAATAATAATAATAATTATATA